>NW_021821575.1:0-62646 GCF_901000725.2 Takifugu rubripes | reverse complement strand
AATGTGGCCTGCTTCGGTGCAACTGAGGAGGCTCCCCGTTCTGCTCGGCTTTGAACCCTAAGACGGCTTTCAAGTGGAGGCGCGCTCTTCCGTGATGTGCAAGTTCTGGGAATCACCAGGCTCCAACCAGCTTTCTTCCTCATCTGGAAAAGGCGGAAACTTTTGTTCTCCCAACACGTTAAAACGCACCGAACGTTGTGGAATCCAGAGCCCTCAGACATCTCCTCGTACGGAAGATGATGAGCCGAGCAAGGAAATGAGAAATACCGTATTTTCTGGACTATAAGTCGCACTAGCCAAAAAATGCATAGTAACGAAGAAAAATAGATATATAAGTCGCACTGGACTATAAGTCGCACTGGACTATAAGTCGCATTTTGGGGGGAAATTTATTTGATATAATCCGAGACCTAGAACATACATTTCATCTTGAAAGGCAATTAGCATGGATTAGCAATAGTGTTACGGTATGCTAACGTAACAAATTCAGCTACATGACCCACAACGAACTGAGTACGTGTCTGCTTTGTTAACGTAACATATTAATAGTTAATCAGATAACTATAGCATAAAGAACATCTGAGCAAGTTTACCAAACAATCAAGTCTAACTCCATAGACGAAGCACCGCTTCTTCTTCTGCGTCGCTAAAGGAACTCGTTCCTCAGGTACACACACCTAGAGCGCCCTCTTGTGGTTGTCAGTGTGAAAATAACCAACATGTGAAATTCTGTAATAATGTATTCATATAAGTCGCTCCGGAGTACAAGTCGCACCCCCTGACAAACTATGAAAAAAGTGCGATTATAGTCCGGAAAACACGGTAATCTGAATTCTGTCAATTATTTTTGGATCTGCAGTGTGTTGACGGCCTGCTGCACAATCTGGAGACACTCTGGGTGTCCGTGCAGCAGCTCCACGAGTGCACGTTGTAAAAGAAAAGGCTTAGTAGCGCGATGAAATATTCACGACCCACATGGGCGAAGGGGCGGCAGTAAGGTAAACAGTCTTCACTCCCAGTGGTGTCACATGCACGCCGGTCCTGCTGCCCGTGCACAGACGGCGGTCCTGATGTAGCAACCAGGAGAATAGACGCCGCGTTCCGTAGCTGCTGCTGTGCACGCTGAACCCGCCAAACGGTGGCTACGTGCCGGGAGCCTGTCAGAACTACAAAGCAGCGGTCTGAGCCTTGTTCCCAGTCCTCTCGGGTTTCAGCACAAACGCAACCACGAAAGGTGACGTGGACCTTCACAGTGGTGTCGGACGGTTGCCGGCACAAGTCCGATAAAGCCACTGAATAGCATGAGCAGCCATCGGCAAACGCTCACCTTTGCAGGTCACGTGGCGCCTCTTAGAAGGTCCCGCGGTGACTTCAAAGGCCCCTGATACTTCAAAATAAAAGCATCAAATATTCATTCATCTCTTTCTCTCTAATTTTGTAACACTGACAGGGATTTTTGGGTTCTTTTTTTAACCCTCCAGGCAGATTGCTGTTGCTTTTGTTGGCATTAGCATCTGTTTGTATAACGAGATGTTTCACACACACACGCACACACACACACACACGGGCTTATGAGGGATTCATGCATCTACATGCAGGTTTTCCTGCCAAGTTGCAGCTGTGTTGCTACAAAACATGGATCAGTGATGCGTTTACTCAATAGCCGGATGCTAATGTTCTAATATATGATTTCTAATATAATAGTATATACTGCTAATTTCTCTCTTGAGCTGTTGCAACCCGTTTGTGCACATTTGTCACTTTGTTAATGCTGCGTGTCGATGCTGATAATCGTTTTCATCATTTCCTAATTTCTTTTCCTTCCCTCACCTTTTTTCAGTGAAAAATCCATTTTTACGAGCTTTTTAGTAGCTATTTTAGCTTTGCTTTACGATCTGTGTGGGGACTCCTCTACCAAACATCTCTAATACTGTTCCCACTGCTGACAGATCCGTGCTGACCAACAGGGAAACAGTAAAATTCTTCAAATCTCTCCATAAATAAGTGACTATTATGTAACTGATTTGAATTACCCTGAGAAATTGCTGTCCCTCCTCCTTCAAACAAGTCTCTTTTGTTGCTGGCACCAGGCACTCTGATGGTAATAAATAAAAGATATGTCATGAAAATTGCATTATTTTAGGAGTCATTTATTCATAATTCATGCATAAATAAGATGACGGGATCTTGCGCAATAATCCACCGCTTTTGTCCGCCCTAACCATTCCTGCTAACAATCTGCTGCTCTGATTAGCTTCGCATGGATTCGGCAAGACTGGGTGTCGTTTCACGGTGTCGGCGGACGGTAACGAGTTATAAGGGTGCCGTAGCGGCCCGATAGCGCACGCTAGTAATGGGCAGCCCACCCTGTGTGATCCCTGTAGCGGGTCCCTGCAGACCGACTCTGTTTGTTACGGATGGAGGTAGCAGCTATTCCCTGTCCCTGCACCTTGGAGTGGGCTTTACGCCAGTATCAGCCCCTCTGAAGGAGCCGGCCCCCCACTGAGGCCCCCCGTCGAGCCCACTCAGCGGATCAGCTGGATGTGTCAGCAGCTCCCAGCCTTCGCAGTCATCCGCTGCCTCGTGCTTCCCGCTAATGTCATCTGCAGGGCTCTCCCACACTCGTTTTGTGCAATGTCGGCTAAAACCTGAGCGCAGCAACAAGAGCTAAACGATTGAATCCGACCCGGATCACCACGGAGCTGCGTGGCTTCCCTTCAAATCCACTTGATCCCGGAGGAAGCCAATTAGAAATAACAACAACTGCGGTTGTTGTTCCCGCGATGGATTAAACCCGATGCCTTTTGACGACGGACGTAGCCGCTAATTGCTGGGTAGAAGGATACTTACTGACCCCACTTGAAGATGAAATATGTAAATAAGCAGTTTAGTTTAGCGAAAGGCTGTTTGAGACCGCAGGAATCTAAACATCCCGGTTCTTCTCGCTGTCATCCAGCTATTTTCTTGGGATTTCCCGGCTGTCGGGAGCGGTTTGTATCGCCGTCCTCCTATTGAGGCGCTGGAATCGTCCCTCGTTAGCTTAGGGAAGAATAACGATGAGGATTCTTTGGCCTGAATGTTTGAGCGTCTCATTTCATTCAGGGGCGCGGGGCATTTAATCAGCAGCCTGTTGGCCTCTTCTGCCCATTGATTGGACGAATAAAGAGAACTGGAGTGTGATACGAGCACAGTCGTGCAAATCTAAAGGAAGGGAAGAGACAAAAGAGGTTTGATGGAACTCGTATTTACTGGATTGTTGACAGCAGAGCGGCTGTGTGAGGGGCACAACTGGGTTAGCTCTGCACAGCAGGCAGGATCCTCAATATTCCCACCAAAGATGCAAACTAGTCCTTTTTGCTGCTGGTAAACACGTCTCATCTCCTTTGAAGGAGATGGCTGCGAGCGTTTCGTGGTCCGCCTGCTGTGCTCGTATCTGATAAACGCACGCGCACGTGCACCGACATACGGTGCAGCTCAAGTCTCAATCAATACAGCTGCTGACCAGGAGGAGGTTGGTCAGTGGTAGCGTATTAGCGTATTAGCCCACCCTCCCATTTCACGTGCACTATACCCCATACCTCGTGCACATCAACTGGAAGGCATTGCTGCTGTAACTTATTGACGGGCATTTCCACAATAGTCCTACTTATATACCGTATTTTCTGGACTATAAGTCGCACCAGCCAAAAAATGCATAATAAAGAAGAAAAATAGATAGATAAGTTGCACTGGACTATAAGTCGCATTTTGGGGGAATATTTATTTGATAAAATCCGAGACCAAGAACATACATTTCATCCTGAAAGGCAATTAGCAATCCATTAGCATAGATTAGCAATAGTGTTACGGTATGCTAACGTAACAAATTCAGCTACATGACCCACAACGAACTGAGTACGTGTCTGCTTTGTTAACGTAACATATTAACAGTTATTCAGACAACTATAGCATAAAGAACATCTGAGCAAGTTTACCAAACAATCAAGTCTAACTCCATAGACGAAGCACCGCTTCTTCTTCTGCGTCGCTAAAGGAACTCGTTCCTCAGGTACACACGCCTAGAGCGCCCTCTGGTGGTTGTCAGTGTGAAAATAACCAACATGTGAAATTCTGTAATAATGTATTATTATTATTAAGTCGCTCCGGAGTACAAGTCGCACCCCCTGACAAACTATGAAAAAAAGTGCGACTTATAGTCCGGAAAACACGGTAATTAAAACAAATTAAAAACTCCTGCGTGAGCTGAGTGCTTCATCTGACTGTTTGTGACCGAGCATCAAACACGAGAACCTCGAGTAAGTTTTTCTTCTCTTTTCTCCTCACAGTGAACTTTGACCACTTCCAGATTCTTCGGGCTATCGGGAAGGGGAGCTTTGGGAAGGTAACCCTCAATTTCCATGCAGTAAATGTGTGTGTGTGTGTGTGTGTGTGTGTGTGTGTGTGGTGCACGCGTCTATTTCATGACAAAGCATCGCGTCACAACACTGACTGTGAGCTGACTGTGACATCAGTGGTGAGTGTGCACGTGACATTGGGACAGAAGTGGCTTTTAGGACCCGGAATAGCTTAAATCCTTCTCCTATTCCAAAGGTTTGGGCTAATATTTTGTACGTAATTGGCTGGTCTGTGCTCCTCTACAACACAATCTGCTCAAAGACGCGTCCCTCTGTCCAACGGAACGTCCTCGCCCGTGCACCCGTGCACGCCCGTGGGATGAGAAGCTCTTCAGAAACACAAAAGAGCCTCCTGGCGTTTGTGGCGCCGTCGAGTTCAGTCCACATTTTTATGGACCCAAGCAGACACGTGACAGAAAGGTCATCTTGTCTTTTAGTTTGTCCCCGGTTGGCCCTATTGTCCTGCTCTCCCAGAAGAAGTAAATCTTTCATGTCCCACTTAACATACACGGCGGGAACGTGAGAGAAAATTCCATCCTGAGAAAAAAATACTTGTATACTTATACCCCGCTAACGTCAACGCTGGTCCCCCGCTGCTCCGTTTGTCCTCGTATACTTATACCCCGCTAACGTCAACGCATGTCCCCGCTGCTCCGTTTGTCCTCGTATACTTATACCCCTAACCCCGCTAACCTCAACGCATGTCCCCCGCTGCTCCGTTTGTCCTCGTATACTTATACCCCGCTAACGTCAACGCTGGTCCCTCGCTGCTCCGTTGTCCTCGTGTACTTATACCCCGCTAACGTCAGCGCTGGTCCCCCACTGCTCCGTTTGTCCTCGTGTACTTATACCCCGCTAACGTCAACGCCGGTCCCTCGCTGCTCCGTTTGTCCTCGTATACTTATACCCCGCTAACGTCAACGCTGCTCCCCCGCTGCTCCGTTTGTCCTCGTATACTTATACCCCGCTAACGTCAACGCTGGTCCCCCGCTGCTCCGTTTGTCCTCATATACTTATACCCTGCTAACGTCAACGCTGGTCCTTCGCTGCTCCGTTTGTCCTCGTGTACTTATACCCCGCTAACGTCAATGCTGGTCCCCCACTGCTCCGTTTGTCCTCGTATACTTATACCCCGCTAACGTCAACGCTGGTCCCTCGCTGCTCCGTTTGTCCTCGTATACTTATACCCCGCTAACGTCAGCGCTGGTCCCCCTGCTCCGTTTGTCCTCGTATACTTATACCCCGCTAACGTCAACGCTGGTCCCGCTGCTCCTCGTTTGTCCTCGTATACTTATACCCTGCTAACGTCAACGCTGCTCCCCCTGCTCCGTTTGTCCTCGTATACTTATACCCCGCTAACGTCAACGCTGGTCCCCCGCTGCTCTGTTTGTCCTCGTGTACTTATACCCCGCTAACGTCAACGCATGTCCCCCGCTGCTCCTTTGTCCTCGTATACTTATACCCCGCTAACGTCAACGCTGGTCCCCCGCTGCTCCGTTTGTCCTCGTATACTTATACCCCGCTAACGTCAACGCTGGTCCCCCGCTGCTCCGTTTGTCCTCGTGTACTTATACCCCGCTAACGTCAACGCATGTCCCTCGCTGCTCCGTTTGTCCTCGTATACTTATACCCCGCTAACGTCAGCGCTGGTCCCCCGCTGCTCCGTTTGTCCTCGTATACTTACCCCGCTAACGTCAGCGCTGGTCCCCCGCTGCTCCGTTTGTCCTCGTATACTTATACCCCGCTAACGTCAACGCTGGTCCCCCGCTGCTCCGTTTGTCCTCGTGTACTTATACCCCGCAAACGTCAACGCATGTCCCCCGCTGCTCCGTTTGTCCTCGTGTACTTATACCCCGCTAACGTCAACGCCGGTCCCTCGCTGCTCCGTTTGTCCTCGTGTACTTATACCCCGCTAACGTCAACGCTGCTCCCCCGCTGCTCCGTTTGTCCTCGTATACTTATACCCCGCTAACGTCAACGCTGGTCCCTCGCTGCTCCGTTTGTCCTCGTATACTTATACCCCGCTAACGTCAACGCTGGTCCCCCGCTGCTCCGTTTGTCCTCGTATACTTATACCCCGCTAACGTCAACGCTGGTCCCCTGCTCCGTTTGTCCTCGTATACTTATACCCTGCTAACGTCAACGCTGCTCCCCCTGCTCCGTTTGTCCTCGTATACTTATATACCCCGCTAACGTCAACGCTGGTCCCTCGGTGCTCCGTTTGTCCTCGTATACTTATACCCCGCTAACGTCAACGCTGGTCCCTCGGTGCTCCGTTTGTCCTCGTATACTTATACCCCGCTAACGTCAACGCTGGTCCCTCGCTGCTCCGTTTGTCCTCGTATACTTATACCCCGCTAACGTCAACGCTGGTCCCTCGGTGCTCCGTTTGTCCTCGTATACTTATACCCCGCTAACGTCAACGCTGGTCCCTCGGTGCTCCGTTTGTCCTCGTATACTTATACCCCGCTAACGTCAACGCATGTCCCCCGCTGCTCCGTTTGTCCTCGTATACTTATACCCCGCTAACGTCTGCTCCCCCACTGCGGCTGTGTCTGGCGTGTCCGCCGCCGGGCTCGTTAAGTCCTGACAGAACAACAGTGGAGGGGCGGCAGCAGTCACTGGTGCTGATGGCTGCTTAATGCCAATGGTCAGGAGCAGGTGGACATCCAAACAGAGGTCAGAGGGAGGAGGAGGACGGAAGAGGGAAGAGGTCAGGAGACAGTGCAGCAGCTCAGCTGCTGTTTCCTTTCCCCCTCATATGACACGAGCACACACTTGCTCATTAGGACATGATGGAAGCAGAGAAATACGTGGCGATAGGAAAGGGGGGGGGGGGGGTGACGGACCGACAGAGGCTGCCACACTCGTCACATCGGGGGACGTTACTGCGGAAAGGTCGGGAAGTGATGTTAGCATTGGCTGCTGCTAAAGAAACGACAGCGTGCTAAGCTATTGGAGCCGCTCGGCGGCGGCGTCATCCAGCCCGGTTTGCTGTGTTTTTGGGGACACGATGGGACAACAAGGGACAACAGTAACCACTAATTGATGTACGTGTCTTCAGGAGTTGACGCAAATATCCGCCTGTTGATGGGAGCCAAAGCTGGACGCCGCCCGCGTGCGTTGTACCCCCCCCAACAGCGACGCACAATCATTCAAACCTTCCCGAGCGAATCCATTAAAGGACGCCACTGCTGATTCCCGGAGAAAAAGAGGAGAAGCATCAAAGAACTCCTCGGCTGTCATCATTTTATCCGTCATGCTGCGTTAAAAAAAACCACCAAAACAGCCACAGCATCATCTTAGATTCATGAAACTGTCCAGGCTGTGGTTGCTGTCCCCTAATAATACTATATATATATATGTATGTACGTATATTTACGGCGCATGCTGTTGTTTTAGTCCCACACTGGGAACGTCCTGTAACGGATGGATGCCCGTCTGTTTTCCCCATGGATGCGTGGATTCTTTAGCTAGATGGCGCCTACTTCTGCTCCCTCCTAGGATACCGATGCGTCTCCCAGCGAGGAGGAAGTGGCCTTTGTTGCCTAGTACTGGCAGATTAGTCGCCGTGTTGTCACAGTGATGCTCTTTAATGGCTGGGAGCGGGAGGTGTCAGGCTCGGGCTGTTTGGGCTTTTCCATTGTGATGCTAAATCCCTGCTGCTCGGTGACGCTTCAAAGGACGGAGCGCTCCCGGGCTGTGGGAAGGACGCGTGCTTTCAAAGTGCCCTGACGGCGCCGCTCAGCGCGTCGGCACGTGCTGCCGTGTTTGGATTCATCTGTCCTCACTTCGGGTCCTCATTAAGGGTCCATCCTGCTGGAATGTTGTCTCGGAGCTGGGAAGGGCCAGGCTCTGTCGACACTTTGGGCTCCTGCAGGCTGGCGGCGCCGCCGCGGAGCGGAAGACATCCGGTGGAATGAACCAAACGAAAGAGCGAATCATTCCTTCTCCCCGGATGACGCGTTCATCAGACCCTGAAAGTGTGTTTCGCCCCGCTCGCCTGCCTCAAAGCACTCTTCGGAAGTGGCGAGGGCGTGAGCGTGCGTGCCGCGCGTTCATCTTCCACTTCCACAACTCTCGGAAATTCACTGCTAAGCAACGTCGGACACAAACAGGAGGCCCGGCTCCACGCGAAGGAGGACGGCGTCCACGTGAATCCACAGCACGGCGTCTCAGGAGTTAAGAGCAGGCACGCAGGCTGCCCCCCCCCCAGGCGGCGGTCTTCAATCTGCTGTTGCCCCATGTGTCTCCGTCGGAGGCTTCTGGCCGACTACCTGACCTAGAAAACAGGAAATCTGCAGCTTCCTGTCTCAGCCCGCAACGTCCAAACCTGTCTCTCCTGTCCACAAGCCTCGTGTCATCCTTTGAAGACAGTTGACTGGACTGATAACGATTGGGGGGGGGGGGGGGGGGGGGATCGGGAGGGTAAACAACATGCAGCCGACGCTAATACCTGACTCGCAGGCGCCGTGTGACACGTTCAGCTTATATACGCTTGATCAGCGGCGCCCGGATTAACCACGGGAAGATCCGGAAGAATGAGGCGCTCGGATCCGGGGTGCGGAGCTGCCGATCGGATCGGCGGAAATAGGCGGCGGGACCAGGTGGAAAGCCTGGAAAGGTCGCCGCTACATCAAAGGATCGGGGCGCTTTGATCGACAGATATCAGCGGCCTCTCCCGGCCTCGTTCCGTTCATTTTCCCGGCCCCCCCAAAAAATGCAACACTGGAACCCCCACATCTAAATTTATGGCCTGGGTCGCTGCATAAAACATGAAATAAAGTTAATAAAACATCCATTTCCTGCGCCGCAGCGCTGCCGCGCGTCACGTGGAAATCTCCAAAACGGCCACGTCCGACTTCGCCGGTCTTCCGGAGGAGGAAGACCGATAAACCTCGGGCATTTTTCCTGCTCTGGAGCAAACAGCGGCAGGTTGAACGGTGGTTTTGTTTGTTTCTATGGCGACGGAGAATTATATGTGGAGTTTTGTAGCCTCTTCCAGCGGCTCCATGCAGGCTCGTTTGCATATTTACCAATTGGCTGAATCCTGGTGTTTTTAACTAGCTTAGCACCGACAGCGCCTTCACCCTCTGACCCGGCCCGGTGTGAAGCACCTGTGGACCAGAGCTCACTCTCTGTTGTCTTTCCTGCCTTATCGGCGAAGGTTTTGCAGCATATGGTTGCCGACTGGATCCAGTGGCTTTATTTAGAACAGAGGGTGGTTTTAATGTGGCGTTCAGTTGTCCGCGGGCCTGCCAGGTGCCCCCCGATCATCTCCAGAGGGCTGCCTGTCGTTATCAGCGCCGTTCTCTTTTTCTTAGCGCTGATTAAATAATGATGGCGCTGCAGAAAGAAAGAAAAAAACACCCAAAAACAAAGTTAGCTTCTTGCTTCAGAGCTCCAAATGGCGGGTGCCAGCTTTGGCGTGCGAAGGCTGCTCTTCTTTGGGTTCCCGTTTCCGAGGATGAGAGGGAATTGCGCTCTCGTGGTGGCGTTCTATCTCTGAACGCCGTTTTCCCCCGCGTTCTTTCACATCAAGCGTCTGCATTTCACAGTGCACGCCGATATTTATCTGTCTTTTCTCGTCTCCTGCCACGAGCAGGTGTGTGTGCAGCTGGTGACCAGGAATCACAGCCAACATTGTGACAGAGCTGTCGTCCTCCGCGCTGCTCCCAAGATATGGAACCTGGAGCCAAATGCGGATGCAGCACGGTATCAGGACAATGGACATTCGTTAGCTTATCGAATTTAATAGAATTCCCTTTTTCTGAACGTACCTTCCCAACCACAAGAGTGATTTTTCCGTAATAACAGCTAGCTAGTCTAGCAGAGAGAAGAGCTAATGGTTATGTACAGCTGCTAACCAGAGGCTACGGGAAGGGTATCGCACCCTAGCAAGGCGAAATACCAAGCAGATATTTCAAGTTATAAAGAGCTAAAACTGCGCTGAACGACCTAAATGATTCCTAAATGATTCACGTAGCATTTTGTCCTGTGTCGCATCTGTCATCTATTGGAAAACACAGGGTTTGCTGTAATGAGCCCTCACCCCGGACGCTCGCGGTGAAATTTGGCTAATTTGCTGCTAGCTTCCAACCAGCTTGCTCGCTAACATAATGAGCGTTATCTCCGGGCGATATTCACGGGCTCCTATCTGAGCAGCAGGTGTTGCTAAATTGGATTTTCATATTAAACAATAAAAATCCTCCCCAGCAATCTGATGGTATTTTGGCTCGTACTGGCCATTAGCGTTCGGGAGATAATGTATCAGCCTTAATTAGTGGCCACTTTGCTGTTTAAAGCGGATTGGTCTGGGAGCTGCGTGGGCCTGTAGCTGTCTAAGCCCTCATGCCATGATGATAAATTGAATCTTCTTTTTCAACTCAGGTGAGAATATCTCCATTCATATGCAAATCGCTTTGAAAATATTAATTCTGGCTGACTCTCCACTGTAAAACGCTCCTTTTTTCTCTCTTTTTCCTTTTTCCAATACATTGACTTGCAAATTTACTCAATGAATATATGAATAATCCTTTGGAAAAGTCGTCAGTTCACTCTGATGACCAGCTTCGGCTGGTATCCGTTGAGCGGAGGTTACTAGATGATTGACAGGCTAAAACCTACGCGCCCGACATCTTCTCGTTCATGAAAGAAAGATAGATTTTTCTAGTTTTGTGTTCCGGGTGTAAAAAGACGAAAGATAAGAGCGCATTTAGCACAACCCAGGATTTAGGGAATATATTCGACTTGCTGGTTAGACACGAGTTCATTCTTAGCAGGCAGAAACACGGAAGCTACGGGGAAGCTAACGCTAAGCCGGAGTAGTAAAGCGAGAACAGGACCTTCTCCTGTGAGGGAGAGGATGCAGAAAGTATTAAGAGGCACGTAGAGGATGTTTTCTTCAGTAAATCCTGACCAGGACTGAGAACATTTTACACATTTCATAACAAAAAGTTCCCTAGCAACCAAAAATACGGTGTCATGAAAACTCAGTTACAAGTGATTCGTGGTACAACCAAGACGCCCTGATCGTTGCCATGGAGGTCACATGACAGCCAGCATTGATCTGTTAGCAAAACTGAGATGAAGAGGATACTGAAATTTGCATGAAATGTTAATGGGCCGAGAGGAAGAGCTGATTAACTTCTGCTCCAGATCCGGAGGAACTTTGAGCTTCCAAATATCAAAGCCAAGGAGCTTTGATCACAAGCTACCTCCTGTTATGTAAGCTCACGTTACTCCCCTACTCCCCAATACGATGGGGCTAGTTTGTGTGTGTGTGTGTGTGTGTGTATGGGGGGGGGGTCAGCTAATTGTGATTTAAAATGATCAAAGTCAGCATCTCCTTAGTCGTGTTGAATAAATCGCTTGTGATTTTTCTCAAAGTCGGCAGCTAATTAGCCGCAGCAGCGCGTTATGAGTACAAAGAGCATTTCTGCACGTGCTGTCATGGTGCCGTTGGAACAACGTTGCTCCAAATATCCATCCCTTTATGGACGGAGCGGCGTGGCCTGAGCTGAGCTGAGCGCAAACCCACAGATGACTCTGATGATTCAAGCGCAGATGGAAATGCTGTAAAATTTTATAATGTTGCTTCTGTTTTCCAGAGCGACTCGTGCAGCAAGTCAAAAACAGGTCAAATGAGCCTCAAGAGCCACCGTACAAATAAAGAATTCAAAGAAAAAGACGTTGAAGGACGATGCCTAATGAAGACTCACCAACTGGGAACGTGCATCCGCCCGTGGAAATCCCAGTATCATCATCATAGAAAATAAAGGGAATATCCAGTGAGGGTGTTCCCATCGCTCACACCTCAAAAGGCCTTCAGGGGTGTCAAGGGGGTGTCGCTGAAGCATCGACCTAATAACGTTTATTCTTTCTGTGTTACTCTTGATCCACAAGTCCTGGTGGTGTTCACATCAACGTCCACGGAGTCACTGAGTATCATCACTTGATGAGCTCATTAGAAATAACGGAGCTGTTAATTAGAAAAGCGCTCAGAGCAGCTCGTTCCCCACCTATTGTGGCTTTCCTGGCGGCTTGCTTTATGATCAAAGTTCCCTGGCTTTGATCTTTGGAAGATGAGAGGTCAAAGTGCCTCCAGAATCCGGAAGATCACTGAAATGTAATCATCTGTTGCTCCGCCTGCTATCGACATTTCCTGGAACTTTCATTAAAATGGGTCCATAAGCCAGCGGCGGCTGTGGCCTCACCTTGGCGGAGGTAATAAACGAAGGGAAGGAACGAGGAAAAAAAGAGTCGGCAGAAGACGGAAGAGCCGAGGCGTGATGCGTTTAATGACCGCGGGAAGAAGAAAAAAACCTGCTGCTGCTCACCTGTCGGAGCTGCCGCTCAACGAGAGCGCTAAACCTGGGATGAATAAAGAATGAGGCGATCTGTCGTGGGGAGCGGACGAGGTCCGTTAGCGTAGCGGTTAGCGTCAGCACCCATGTGGGGCACCTGTCCGGATGAGGACAGTCGCCCCCAGCTGGGTGATGCTTTGGAGGACACTTTTACACGGCGTCTTGGTCACATTTCTGTGTTTTTTTAAACATTCGTGTCCCTGTGAACGCTGGTACGCTACACGAGCACGGTCAGAAACAGCGACCCGTGTCGGTGCTGATGTCTTCAGCATGAAGCAAACATGTCAGAACTGACACCACTGACGAGTAACCGGGCTGCAGCGAAGGTGGTTTTAATGGATTTAATGGTTTTATTCAGTCTCCCCTTTGACATCCTGCTAACATGTTAGCCAGCAGCGCCGGTTAGCATGGTGACGCAGCACTCTCCGAGCCCCTTCTGTGCTCCAGTTCTTGTCTTTGTTCCACAGGTTTGTCCTCAGGTGTCCTGCGGAGCACTCAGACTAAAACTAGGCCAGTCAGGCTGTAAAGGTGCGATTCTACTAACAACATTCCTGAGTTGCACTTCTGGAAACTTTTTTTTTTTTTTTACATTTTTACAAGATTATAAGCGAATTGAGTCTAAATTAAGATAGAGCCGTCATCATTTCACACCTTATTTTGTCTGAGAGTTAAGAACCTGCTGCTTCTTGTTCTCATGAAGGTTCTGTTCACTAACGGACCCCCCTCCCCCCACCCTTCTGTCTGTTGCAGGTATGCATTGTCCAGAAAAGGGACACAGAGAAGATGTACGCCATGAAGTACATGAACAAACAGCAGTGCATAGAGAGAGATGAGGTCCGAAACGTCTTTAGAGAGCTTGAGATCCTACAGGAAATTGAACATGTGTTTTTAGTAAATCTCTGGTGACTATCCTCTGTTTTTACACTTTTGCTGTCGTCTGCTCTGCATGTTGCGCCGCTGCTCTGCTCTGCTCTGCTCTGCCTGCTTGTGTGCACGCCTGTTGACCTCGGAGATGCTCGGCGGGAGAGTGCATGCTCAGTCTAAAATAGATGTGCTCTTTGTGCACTTTGCTTTCCACATTTGGCACTTTGCTGTTGGTTTTTTTATAGTTCCGTCAGGGGCTGGACACAAATCTCTTCCAGTTACACAACACTAATAACCGCAGGGATAATTAATAGAGGGGACGGTATTTTGGGGATATTAATTGAGACTCTGAGCCTGCGAAACGCACATTTGATAATTACTGTGGAATAAAATGACCTTACTCCTCCCTGGAGTTTGATATGTGGGTGAATCGAGGCTGCTTCCATTATTCAACGCTTTCTAAATGTAATTGGAGACCTGGCACGCCATTCACGGCGTATTACACAAAGCACTTTACTCTGCTGTAATTGGGGGAACGATATTGCTGGAGCCGGCCGACAACAGATGTTTTGTTATCCGCGCTTCGGACGGAGGGTCGAAGCGGCCTCGTCTCGTCTTCCCTTCAACTCGGCAACGACTCCGGTTTGGTCGACAGGAGTTTTCAGCCCGCAGAGCCGCTCGCTTCCAAAAAAAGCCCAGGGCGCTTTAATGAGTACAGTCCGAGGTCTGTGTATTTTTTATAGTGTAAATCCCCGCAGGAGTACATGGCTGCCAAAGCCTTCTGTGCTCTAGTTCTCCATGTGTTGCTCCGCTCTCTTTCTTCACGTTCTGCGTCCCGCACAGTTTTTAAATGCCCGAAACGCCGAGTTATTGGAGTTATGGGTGTGGCTTAAGATGCTATATTGATTCTTTTAATCTCATAATTCCACTGTTGAGACTTAAAAATTTAGGATTCAGTCTTTGAGCGATGAGCTGAGATTTTGGGCTCCTTAAGTGTGGGCTTGTTGAGGCTTTGCATCAGTGAACTACCTTCTTGTTTAAACAGGTTAGCATTAGTATTCCAGTGTTTACCGTATTTTCACGACTATAAGGCACCTAAAACACTGAGATTTTCTCAAAAATCGACGGAGCACCTTATAATATGGAGCGCCTTGTGTGTGGACTGAGTTCCAAAATCTGCTGTGCGTCTTTGGTGGGTGCACTACGGTAAACGCTCCGCCCATCGATTAGCGGCACACCTACGCGTAAGGATCCCCGGCGCCGGTCAAGCGACACGCGTATGAGGCTTACTTTAAACTGCAGGCCATCGAATATGCGGCTGAAAATGGCAATCGAGCAGCTGCAAGACATTTTAATGGAAATGAGTCCATGATCAGAAAGTGGAGAAAACAAGAAAGTGAACGAAAGTGAGGAAGACGAAGCTGAGTTTCCGCGGGAACAAAGCAAGGTGGCCCGAGCTGGAAGACCGAGTGGAACAGTTGGTTGTGGAACAGCGAACAACTGGAAGGGGCCTCTCTACTGTCACCATTCCACAAAAGGCCAAAGCGATTGCTGAAGAAATGGACATTGAGCACTTCCATGGAAGTCCGTCTTGGTGTTTTCGCTTTACGAGGAGGCGGCATCTCTCCATACATGCAAGGACAACTGTTGCGCAGCGGCTGCCCGCGGATTACCAGGAGAGGGTGGCCATGTTCCCTAACCCTAACCAGGAGAGGGTGGCCATGTTCCCTAACCCTAACCCTAACCAGGAGAGGGCGGCCATCTTCCCTAACCCTAACCAGGAGAGGGTGGCCATGTTCCCTAACCCTAACCCTAACCCTAACCAGGAGAGGGTGGCCATGTTCCCTAACCCTAACCCCAACCAGGAGAGGGTGGCCATGTTCCCTAACCCTAACCCTAACCAGGAGAGGGCGGCCATCTTCCCTAACCCTAACCAGGAGAGGGTGGCCATCTTCCCTAACCCTAACCCTAACCAGGAGAGGGTGGCCATCTTCCCTAACCCTAACCCTAACCCTAACCCTAACCAGGAGAGGGTGGCCATGTTCCCTAACCCTAACCCTAATCAGGAGAGGGCGGCCATCTTCCCTAACCCTAACCCTAACCCTAACCAGGAGAGGGTGGCCATCTTCCCTAACCCTAACCCTAACCAGGAGAGGGTGGCCATCTTCCCTAACCCTAACCAGGAGAGGGTGGCCATGTTCCCTAACCCTAACCCTAACCAGGAGAGGGTGGCCATGTTCCCTAACCCTAACCCTAACCAGGAGAGGGCGGCCATCTTCCCTAACCCTAACCAGGAGAGGGTGGCCATCTTCCCTAACCCTAACCCTAACCAGGAGAGGGTGGCCATCTTCCCTAACCCTAACCCTAACCCTAACCCTAACCCTAACCAGGAGAGGGTGGCCATGTTCCCTAACCCTAACCCTAACCAGGAGAGGGCGGCCATCTTCCCTAACCCTAACCCTAACCCTAACCAGGAGAGGGTGGCCATCTTCCCTAACCCTAACCAGGAGAGGGTGGCCATCTTCCCTAACCCTAACCAGGAGAGCGTGGCCATGTTCCCTAACCCTAACCCTAACCAGGAGAGGGTGGCCATGTTCCCTAACCCTAACCCTAACCAGAAGAGGGTGGCCATGTTCCCCTAACCCTAACCCTAACCAGAAGAGGGTGGCCATCTTCCCTAACCCTAACCCTAACCAGGAGAGGGTGGCCATCTTCCCTAACCCTAACCCTAACCAGGAGAGGGTGGCCATCTTCCCTAACCCTAACCCTAACCAGGAGAGGGTGGCCATGTTCCCTAACCCTAACCCTAACCAGGAGAGGGTGGCCATGTTCCCTAACCCTAACCCTAACCAGAAGAGGGTGGCCATGTCCCCTAACCCTAACCAGAAGAGGGTGGCCATCTTCCCTAACCCTAACCCTAACCAGGAGAGGGTGGCCATCTTCCCTAACCCTAACCAGGAGAGGGTGGCCATGTTCCCTAACCCTAACCCTAACCAGGAGAGGGTGGCCATGTTCCCTAACCCTAACCCTAACCAGGAGAGGGCGGCCATCTTCCCTAACCCTAACCAGGAGAGGGCGGCCATCTTCCCTAACCCTAACCAGGAGAGGGTGGCCATCTTCCCTAACCCTAACCCTAACCAGGAGAGGGTGGCCATCTTCCCTAACCCTAACCCTAACCAGGAGAGGGTGGCCATCTTCTGCACCTACTGCCGCGACAAGATAACCGCGCCCAGCCACATCTCCAACATGGATGAACCGGTCGGTGAGTCCGATTCAGATGATGAAGAATTCCTATTCGGGATGTTGGACATTGAAATAGCGAGGCTGTTTAATTCAGATAAAGAAGATGAAAACTTTGATGGTTTTGTGGCGGAAGAATGAATATTTTCTTCAATAATTGTGTCGAAACTCACTGTTTTACTTCCGTTGTCATTTTTACTGTATGTTTCAGCATGCGCCTAATAATACGGTGCGCCTTATGTATGTTTTAACAGGAGGTAAATATCATGCACATTTATCCACGTGGCCCCTGAAGACAGAGGAAAAGGAAAAGGTCTAAGTGAGGAGTCCGGGTCCAGGACGTGTCGGACCAAAGATCAGCGCCCGTAGAAATAGCACCCGTAACTGAGACAGTGCGCTTTATGGTCGTGAAAATACTGTAATTAAAACTACACGCCCTCGTGATCTGACCAACCAGAGATAGAGAATCATGTTTATTCTCTTAATGCGCTTTAATTCAGAAACAATTACTCAACACTACACTTCTTACTTTTAATTGTAAAAACATTAAAACTCCAAAGCCTACATCAGGGATGAGCAACCCCAGGCCTCCGAGAGCTACAATCCAGATCCGTGATCCAGCCGGGTTTTCCTTTTAACCAGGCAGTCAGTTACTTGCCATTCCAGATTTTATTAAACTAGTTCAGAAGACCTGGCTGCTTCCTGGTTCCAGCAGGACTGGGTCACCCATCCTTGACAAAACATTTCCCTTTTCTCTCCAAGCTGGATGAGGTTCAGTCTCAGAACCACTGGAGACCAGCAGACTGCTTCTTTAATGTGCTACTTCCATCCCAGTCACGCGATGTGTTGTGTCTGTTCTCGTCTCGTTAGCTGTCGCCTCCTTTTAGTGGCTGTAATGAGATTAGAGTGACGAGTGCTGCGGAGGACGAGCCAAATTGGTTCACCCCAATCCACAAACATGTCCAATACGGCCTTTCTGGTTCTTGGCATTTTATTAAACTAGTAATGGACACGTGGTCGAGGCGTGTTGAGTAGATACCAGCAGGCAAGGGAAGGGGGGGTGGTGGTGCACATGACGGCTCTAAGAAAGTTAGTATTGATTTGTTTGGTCAGACAGAGATGTGCAGGCTAAGAGGATTGTCGGTGTTTCCTTTGTTTCTCCCCTGACCGGGCCTCCTGTCGAAGCAGGGTTTTACTTCCTCTGAGATCTGCGGAATTTTCTGCGTTTGCCAACGTTTCCGTGCCGTTTGGGAGGGGGAAATTCATTAGCCAGCAACACTAAGGAAGCCCACACGGAATCCTTGCTAGAGGCTGCCTTAAGCTGGGTCCGTGTCAGGTTTGCAGCCCACAGTAATTGCTGTGACCGTTCTCTCGCTCCATAGAGGCGCGGAGGAGTCGAGGGTGCGGCGGGAAGATTATCGAGGAGGAAGGAAAAGGACTAACATCTGCAGCACAGGCAGGATCCACACAGCGCCTTGCGAGGATTTGGGACGCTTTGCGGACGCTAAATTCTGCCTTCCCTCAATCGCGTGTTTGAGACCTCAGCACACGGCGTGGGGGAGGGGGTGGAGAGAAGCCCAACACAAAGTTGGGGTGATGAATTTCATCGGCTGGCCGGGAGCGCGTGATTCCATTAGAAAAGCAAGACGAATCACAACAGATCACAGTCTAGCAGCATTATCTGTTCTCCCCTCCAGTTCCACAGATGGATCGGAATGGGCTCGGCCCCGGCGCTGAGGGCAGTTCGGGTTGTCGTGGCAACTTTTGTCATAGAGACAGAGCTTTAAGCGCGGTCTCGGGGGGTGGCGTTGGGCTGTTGAAGGCCAAAAAAAGCAGTAAGTCAGTGACGCTGTCCTTTTAGCAGCCGTGAATTCAATAAGATTCGGAAAGTGAGCAAAGAGGAGGCCCGAGGACGGTGGTGCCGCGCTCAACCTCCATTAGGAATATTGATTCAAAGGCAGCGTGAGAGCAAGACTTTAGGAGATTGTGGCAGATATTAGCCTGTATAAACCCTGTCAGCAGGTATAAGAAGCCCAGGGGGGGGAGGACGCAGCCTTGTGTCATCCCCGTCCACAGCTAAATATGGAACGCTTCCCAGGGAGCTGGTGGAACCCACGAATGTCGGTCTTATTTCCCGTAATGGTGGGATCTGAACCTGGGATACAGCATGTTCTGGGCTACCGGCGCCACTGAAAATCTCCTAAATGAGGGTAAATCACCAAAATATACTGTTTTTACAAGAGCGGCGATGCTTGGTTGCTATTAATATCCTCTTATTTCCATTTCACGGTGTCCTCAGTTCAACTCCAACACAACCTTTTTTTTTTTGGGTGGGGGGGGGCAGAAAGCAGGCCAGTGGAGGTGTCTTCAGGACTGGTTGGAGGGAGGCAGCAGGAATCCTCAGAGGGACGTGGCTGCATCTCGTGATTGAGCCTTGCAGGCAGCTCAGCACAACACACCTCTGTCATCAGCGTTATGTAGGCCGGTCGAACTTTCTGGACCAGCCAGCAGAACCTCTTGTTTCTCCTGTGCTTCTTTTCCTCAAACTAGTTCTCCTCTTCCTCCGGCCCTCTGCCTCCCTCCCTATTTTCCCTGCTTCCCTGGACTCATTTGTCATTGTGGCCTGATTACTTCAGCCTGTTCTTGTACTTCTTCCGGCCGGCTAACCTTCCTCTCCGGGTCTGCGTGACTGTTGCAGCCCGGTCCTGTTCTGGCGCTTCCACGTGGTCTCCTCCTCCTCTGGAAACATTCAAGTTTGCCAAAGAAAAGCAGCGGTGGCGGCGGTAAAACTGTGATCTGAGAAGCAAATGTTGACATTTCCATTGGATCTGAGGAACGTCGGCCATCTTAGAAGCATCAGCCGGGAAGTAATGAATAAGAACCCCACGAACACAGGTGGACAACGGCAATAACAGGTGTCAGAGCTGTAATTACAAATGAGAAATAGCTTAGATAGACTTCAAAATTGCTTTTTAAGCGTTTTAAAATAAGGAATTGATTCAATTAAATGAATACATTGCATGTTTTTACAAAACACCTCCGAACACACTCGTTGGCAACAGTGGACGTCTGAGGTGTCGCTTCGTTTAAAAATGCAGAATTTTTAAAAAAGTCAATAATTATCAGGTTAATGTGTTTTAAACATTTATGACTGATTTTACATTAAACACAACTGAGCAGTTATGTCTTATAGGACAATTTGTTTATTGCGTAACAGTTAAGGACACACTATGAAGCATTAGTTAAGCATCAATTAACACACATTTTCTCTCAGTAACTGTTTGGTTACATGGATTTAGTACAATTTAAAACCCAAGACATGAGCTAGAACCCAAGTTCACTGCCCGTCGCTCACAAACACTTTATTTGAAGTATTGCACAGAATTTCTTTTCAATTTTCATCAAACAACACACACGCAAACACACACAGTGTCATAGAGATGCTAATGTTTGAAGACACACGAGCTCATTTATTCCATCCACCGTAGAATAAACAAACGTGGGCTCAGGTGACAGGAATGCATCATTTATTTCATTCCTTCCCGATCGATCATCTCCTCATTGTTGTGTCATTAATACTCCGTTTGATATCCCCAATCAGAACCAGCACACGACATTACTGTAGCTGGTGTGTTCCCGGCTAAAAATAAGCTGGTCTCATCGTCATTCTGCGGGGAAGCGTGCGGAATCCCGGCTATATGTGAGGATTCCCAGGAACGTGTGGGAAGTGGAACATGTTGTGTGGAACTGTTTGGCCTCTTCGGGGTTGATGTCTCATCGGGTTGAGGGTGAGAAGCTCGCTGTCATACAGAGTTAACGTTGGCATTGACCTCCGCAATCGCTGCCCTTTTTTCTGGAGGTTTTGTGGACTATTCCGTTATAATAATTCCGTTATTTTGGGTCCCGCCTGGATGTGATTGTTCAGGCTGGTTGGACGTCTGCATTCTTGATTTTGTCAATCCACCAGAGACAAAAGTCTTCAGAAGAATCATGAAGGCATTTAGCCTCCAGACCCACTTTGAGCTTCCGTTAAGACCCGAAAATATTGGAATTTAGTGACGCCGATGCTTTCAAAAGCAGTGAATCGCAGGAACGCCGCGCTCGTACCTTTGAAGCCAGCTTTCCTTCCTCCTGGCACGAAGCTGCAAAGTCCATTTTCCTGGGATTGTCAGCGATGAATGTCAAGCTCTGGTTAAATGGAGCGAAGCTTTGGGCTGGAGTTTCTCTGTAACGGGAACCTTAAAGGTGACCCGGCCCGTCAGCGCCGCAGCCTCGCCAAGCTGCCGTCGTCAGCCCCTATCTGACATCTCCTCGCCACCTCGGTGGAAAGGGGAGGAGGGAGCGACATCCGGGCCGGGCTGCCGCAATCTCTGTCCCTCTGAGGAGCCTAGATATGATGGCGAGGCTGGACGGGCGAGGCTGGATGGTGGGACGGCAAGATAACGAGGGCTGCCTCAGAGGAAGCTCGTCTGTCAGCAGGATAGAGGATGAGGGTGTGACCAACGAGGCGGTAAAAAGGGTGACAGCGGAAACCTCGCCAACAATAAACGGCGCCCTGGGGCTGCCATCTGCGGTCACGCTGATCTTTGGTCCGACACGTCCTGGACCCGGACTCCTCACTTAGACCTTTTCCTTTTCCTCTGTCTTCAGGGGCCACGTGGATAAATGTGCATGATATTTACCTCCTGTTAGCGCGGGAGCCGCGTTACGAGCCCCAGAAATGTCAGATTTATAGCCTTCTATTCAGTATCTATTGAGCGATTGTTTAAGCCCTCTCACGAATGAATTTAGAGCCGAGAGAAAGAGCCGGCATCACTCTTTGCTCTCCTCTTTTTTCTTCCTCTGTGGCAGTCATCTTTGGCTGAGATGAAATGATTCTCACTCTGCCGCTAATGCGACCCTCAGCGCTCTCGTAGAGACGCAGGAAATTGCACCTGAGCGCGATCAATCACGCGGTCGGCCTGGCTTTTCTGGGCCAGCGCCGAAGATGCGCCGTCGGGGTTTCAAAACAAGCAATAACGCAACAAAACCTAACGTGGAGACAATGATTCTGAATCTGTGGCTCAACTCAACAAATAGATGACTGTTGCCCAACAAAATACTATAAGCTGACCTTCAAGGGGTGATTTTGAGGCAACATATAATAATAAATACACTCAATTAAACTTTGGAACTATATAGATGTGTGTTCTAATTAGTGCTGAAAGTGAACGTGTTACTAGGGGTGATTAATTCTTGGGATTAATCACTAAAGTGTTGCTGTCGATCAGCAGAGCGTGAAGAGAGCTGAGCTGAGCAATAAGAAAAAGTCCACCTCAAGAAGTCGATGGCCCGGCAGCAGGTCCTGACCCTCACACCCCGCAGGGCGTTGAACGCTCAATATCAGGACTTCAGATCCACCTTCAGATCTTCATCTATTCGCTCTCCTTCCTTCCACGAACGGAGAAACTTGTTATTCATCCATCAAAACTGCAGCTCCCCCTAATTCTTCTGAATAATCGCAGCAGCCTGCAGACGGGCCGTCTCAGACTGCTCCCCCCTGACATCGGCCATGTGCCGTTTGTGTCACGTTACCAGGGTCGTAGTGGGCGTTAATCTCCCGTGCATGCGCCGCCTCGGGCCCACGTCGACATATGCAGAAGGCACGAGGGTTGTTGAGTCAAACGTGCCAAATTCCAGACAGATGCATGATTATGGAAGGCTTTCCTGTGGCTGCACACTGATATGAGCTTGCCTCAGCCTGTGGGCTCCTGCAGATGCCTGTGAATATTTATGCTGTGTGTGTGAGGGCTGCATGTAAGCTGCTACCTGTATATGGTGTGTTTGTGCGCTCTGTGTCTGTTTGTACCTTGTTTTTCCATCCCCTCTGGGCGGCGAGTGAACAGCGCGCCCTCTCCTCGCCCTCAGGTACTCATTCCAGGACGAGGAGGACATGTTTATGGTGGTGGACCTCCTGCTGGGCGGAGATCTGCGCTACCACCTGCAGCAGGGCGTCCAGTTCAGCGAGGACGCCGCCAGACTCTACCTGTGCGAGATGACGCTGGCCCTCGACTACCTGCAGAGCCAGCACATCATCCACAGGTACCCCCGTGGCTCAACACAGCCAGATGATTGATTCTGATTCTCAGCTCCACATCTCTGAAATCAACATCCAGAGTTTCCGGCACAAACATTCAACCGGCACCTGCAGTTTTATTGCCGGATTACCCGTGTTGCCGCTTCGACCTGCCACGCTCATTATACTGCCTGCTTTCTTTCTTTCTGTCTGTTTTTAAGCTTTGGCTTTTACTTCCAAGACGGTCATTTCTGCGAATCTTTCTTTTGTTTCCTCATTTAAAAGCGTTCCCAGGGACACTTCTGTCAGATTTGAGAGTCACTGATGCATTTGACTTACAAAGAGTCTAAAACCATTTCTGAGTTCAGCTTTTGTTAGTTTTAAAGTTCCGTCCGAGCATTTAAATCGGTTTCACAGACGCGGTTCCAGTTGTTGGACTCGGCATCCTATTTTCTGGGATTTAGTAAAATGGATTAAATGATTAATGATTATTGTCACATTGTCACTTCAAATCACCGCTTCAGCCTGTTATGTGATCCGTCTCGCTCTCTGAAGATCAAGTGAGGGTGGTTGGTGTTATTAATGAACGAGTCTCTTCTTCAGAGTGCTCCACACTCACATTATCTGATCTGGGGGGGGGGCCCGATTCTATTGTGGGGCCAAAAACTCCAAGTGTCTGACGACCTTCAATCCAGTGCACGTTGCAACTCTATACATTAATCTGTGTTACCCAATTTCCACATTTAGCCCTATACACACACACACACACACACACTCTGTCTTGCTGACCAGGATAACAACATACACGTCAACAAGAAATATGCTGAGGCTGAGTTAAGCCGTGCGTCCTGACTTTGTGGGCTTCCTGCTGGAGCAGCCCCGCCTTGTCGATGTCGGGGTCGCCGAGGCAACGTTCTCGGTGTATAAGGGTCGCCGCGGCACAAGCTGTGAGCTCTGACTGCTGCCAGCACGTGATGTTCGTGATCGTTAGTATGGATCCGCCGTGTAAATATAGCCCCGACCCGATTCGAAGCATTAGGTCGCGCTCGCCAAAGTGGCGTTCCTGTTTGGTCTGTGAGGACCAGAAGAGTCCAGACGGCTCAGCCTGACAGAATCTGTTGGGTCCACATGTCCAAACCCAACAACCGTCACACTGAAAAGTGACAGTCGTGACGAGCAATCTTGTGTTGTTCAAGCAGAGTCGGGCCTAAAACGCCGCTGTCGTGTTAGCGACGTAGCTTTTCCCATAATTCCCGTCCCCCTTTTATGTGATCTGGCATGAATAAATGATAGTGCTCGGTTGTGCTTCCCTAATTGTTGCCGTCCGTCGTTTCCAAAGGTTGACCTTGCTGTCCACAGCTTTTCATGCTAATGTGCTGAGCACAGCGGGACGGGTCTGTGCCGTCCAGTAAGTAACAGAGCTGCAGATCTGGAGCCACAGATGGCTGAAAGAAAACTGTTTGAACCTTATTCAAAACCTCCCCGGGGCTGAATTTTACAATCAAACAACTCTATACACACGCTCTCTCCTCCTGTGTGTGTGTGTGTGTGTGTGTGCAGTGTAATAATCAGTAATACTGCTGACACGGTGAAAACAGTTTGATATGCTAACATTACAAAACTGTACCTTTCCAGAGACCTGAATCCTCAGTGTGACTTTTGTCCATCTCACCGCTGTAGTTTAAGCAGAACTGATAAGAAGGTCAGGACCACGGCGGTTCGGACACCGTCCAGATTAGATTATTGACGGTCCCCACATTTTTGTGTTCACTTTGACTGGATTTGTCTACCTCCGCCGCTCTCGCTGCTCTCAGAAGTGAAATCGAAGCCCCGACTAATCACCGCTCTGCCTCGGCTCCACAATTTAGTGCCACCCTGTAAGTTTTTGACAGGAGAGTTCTGTACAATTATTTGGTTGCAACAAAAGGAAGAAGGTCTGTGGTCTCCTAGCAACAGTCGGCTGCCACCGTGCCCGAGGAGGTAAAATTGGTCCTATGAGGAAAAAGGGGAGAGACCCCCCCCCCCCCCCGCTGTGGCCGCCAGGCTGCTTCACCTGTTTCCACCAACACCTCAAAATACCTCCATCCAGAATGTTGAAGAATTAATTGGACATTTATTTTCTTTGGCGTGAGGAGAACAGGTTCTTTGGGGCCGAACCGTGGCGCCTTTACCCACTCCGCCTCCTCCAGGGCTGTTTTTTGCAGATGATATCAGCATCAGTGTAGAGTTGCACAGCCATGAAGAACAAATGGCTCCTCTGGGGAAACGGAGACGCTCTCAGTGGACCGCCTGTGTTCTCCACACGGGGGTGACGTGTGGCATAATTAAATAAGCTCTGTGCGCTGTGTTAATTGGCTGTGGAGGGCTCGGAAGGGATGCGTGTGTTGGTGTGTGTCTGCTGCACGGGTGACCAGACAAACCTGTGATGCTCCAGGCGGACCACTGGTTCTCCTGCTGGTTCTCCTGCTGGTTCTCCTGCTGGTTCTCCTGCTGGTTCTCCTGCATTCTGGCAGCATCTGAAATAGAGAGAGCGGGAATTGTCTCACTCTCATGCAGAACATGTTAAAGTGCATGGTCTCTCCTCCACCTGCTCTTCACACATGCTCCACATGTGAACCCAGTCCCCCCCCCCCCCCCCCCCCCCCCCCTTCACCCAAACCCCCACAGGATCGAGTGCAAATTGAAAAAATAAATAAATAAAGGGCCATTTTTTTCAAATGCCTGAAATGACAATAATGTTTCCAGCCTGCGTCGATGCTGCAAAAAACTTTTTTTTCCTTTCTGTCCTCTTTAGGGACGTCAAGCCCGACAACATCCTGCTGGACGAGCGAGGTGAGGCCCGAGCCTCCTTACACACCGTGATGTTATGACGCGGTGATGACGGCTCCGCCCACTCTTCGGCGGCCGATTGCATAAAGCTGCAGTTTAAATGTTAGTCATTATTCCTTTTCTCTTGCTTGTTTTAGGTCACGCTCACCTGACAGACTTCAACATAGCCACCATCATAAAGGACGGAGAGAGAGCCACGGCGTTAGCAGGAACCAAGCCCTACATGGGTACCGATGCTTTCCCCCTAAGCATCCTCTCATCACATGTTTTCTAATGAAACAGACCCAATATTTGCCTCCCTGCTACACCAGGAAGTGGTTTAAAAGGTTATTGTGTTTCCCTTTTCTCTGCTTTAAGCCCCAGAGATCTTCCAGTCTTTTGTAAACGGCGGGACTGGTTACGCTTTCGAAGTGGACTGGTGGTCACTGGGGGTGACGGTCTTTGAGGTCCTTCGCGGATGGGTGAGGAATGACGTGATGTCAGAGACACGTGTCCATTTGTCCTCCCCCCCTCCCTGATCCCTGGTCCTTCCGTTACCAGAGGCCCTATGATATCCACGCCAGTAACTCGGTGGAGTCTCTGATTCAACTCTTCAGCACCATCAGCGTCCAGTACAGCCCGGCCTGGCCGAAGGACCTGGTTGCACTCTTGCGGAAGGTGAGATGAACATAATAAGCTGTCTCCGGTGGAGCCCAAGTGATATTAATACGGTCTGTCCGTCCATCCAACCATCTGCGAACACCGACTGCTGAGCAAAGACGGGAGGGAAAATCAGGTCAGATAACGTTGGAGGGATTAAATGCGCTCCACACCTCCCTGCTGCTAGCGCACTCAGGCCGGAGTCCGGCTCCTCGTCATCAGCAGGGATGAAGATCTCTGGCCGTGTGTTCTTTGGCAGAGCACGAGCGCGTGCGCGTGCTGAGCGTTCTAGCTTCGTTTTCTTCCGCTCGGCTGCTAATCGATTACCCTGTCTGGACTCCATCGAGACAGACCTAATCGGCCCTGCAGGAGTCAACATGTGACCAGCAGAAGAGAATAAAACGCAGGAGACCAGTTAAACCCAGCGTGCCTTTTTATTTGGATTGTTTGTTTTCAGAGGAGTACAAGATTTATGTATCAAACGGTGATAATTGCACAGAAACGCCACCTTGACCTTTTATTTTTCTCTGTACTAAAAAGTTTTCGCGATCGGTGCGACGGCTGTAATTCTGCTGTGGCTGGTCTGATCAATACTGCCCCCTGTTGGCCGCCTTAGTTCATTCTACGTTACTGGCTGGCAAGAGGAGGGATCTGATCAAGTAATCCGATTAAACATCCTCCGTATCAGCAGCCTGGTGGCACTTACAGACACAAACATGCAGTTTTATCAGTACTGCTAACGCCTGCTAACAGGAAGAATGCCATTATATTATCAGCTCACAGTGTTTGTTCTATATGTTTTAAATTCAAGTGAAAATATCAAGCATGATTTCCCTCATGCTCTTGTTTTACCTTGTAGCTGCGACTGTCAGTGAGGAGAGCAGTCCTGGGGGGTGATAGTGTGCGACTCGGAGGGTGACATTGCTGTGTGTGTGTGTGTGTTTTCCTTCCAGCTTCTGACGGTGAACCCTGAGCACCGCTTCTCCAGCCTGTCTGACATGCAGACTTCTCCCTACCTCACCGACATCGACTGGGACGCCGTGTACGAGAAGAAGATGGAGGCCGGGTTTGTTCCTAATGTCAGTGTGGAGAAGCGGCGCGCCCGTGTTAGCACACGCACACACCAGCCGCGCTTTAAAGCACACAAGACTCCCTTCCTGTCGAGCTCTTTAATAATGCAGGAGAAACTTATCTCATTGGAATTTATAATTGTGGCTTACTTTTCTCGTCCGTGGGCATTGGCGTTCCATAACGCGACGGTTTGCATCGTTAGCATCCCGGCTGTTTAAAGTTGTTGCCTGGCAACGTACGAGCTTCGCGGCCTGGTTTACCGTCTGGTTTGCGGTGTCCCTCCTGCAGAAAGGTCGCCTCCACTGTGACCCCACGTTCGAGCTGGAGGAGATGATCCTGGAGTCGCGGCCTCTTCACAAGAAGAAGAAGAGGCTGGCGAAGAACAGGTCCCGAGACAACAGCAAGGATTCGCAGTCTGTGAGTGGCCGTAAAACCCGCGTAACGCGTTTGTGAGGCCGTTCGGAGTTGTGCAGCTTTAGTGAGCATCGGGAAATGTGGCACAGATGGAAAACCCTGAATGAGAAACCAAGCGGGTCTTTAGACCTGTTTTTTGTAGCTTTCAAACAGAAGCAACGACCCTGAAGACATCTTGTGCACCGACGTGCACAGAACAGTTGTAAAATACAGAGGAGGCAAAGAATTAGACCCTTTTTACCAGTGCGCACAGCTCCAACCGGTGTCTGCTGCCCAGCCGCTGGCAGGTCCACCTCTGAGGGTTCTGGTCCTAAACCAGACAGCACAACACGACACATTCAACCGATAGAAGAAACGAATCCTCATGTTTAATGGAAGATAACGGCTGCAGCTGACCTGAGCTCAGCGTCTCCCTCCTCATTTATGATGGAGGAGGTGTGTGGATGAGCCGCCGCCTCGCGCCGTCGTCATGACATCAGTGTTATTAACGTCAGCCTCACACAATAGCGTCTTATGAGACTCGCGTGTGTGTGTGTGCGTGCGAGATTATGACCAAGATGATTAAATTATGAAGTCTTCTCGGCTGCTGTCATGGCCTCCGGTGCTTTCGGATATACGAGCTTCTATTTTTGTCTCGGGCCAAACATCCAATTTGCGGAGGCTCACAAACAATTCATGAGTTCTTTAGGCAGGGAAAAAAAAGGGCAGCAGAGGAGGAGAGCGAGGGCCCCAGTTGAGACGTTGACGTTTTAGCCTGTGTTCGGGGCGCTGATGGCGCTGTTGTGTGCTGACTGCAGGAGAACGACTACCTACAGGAGTGCCTTGAAGTGGTGCAGCAAGAATTCATGATCTTCAACCGCGAGAGGTGAGAACTCCCCTTTAATGTGGTCGTTCCTTAACCAAGCAATAAATTAATGGTCAGCAGTTTTGGTAATTGTAAAAGGAGGACAGAGCAAAGATGGGGTTGGGGGGGGGGGGGGGGGGGGGGGGGTGAATATCCAAGAAGTGAAAAGAACCACACACAGTCAGACATAGGAGTCAATCAGGGGCCAAAACCAGGAGTAACAAAACCAATGTGGCACAGGAAGGAAGAGGGGCGTGGCTTAAATAGGCACATGGGAACGAGACACGGGTGACAATCATACACGCCTTCAACAAACGACACACAACCAGGAAACTACAGCTCGTTAATGTCGGCACGCATGTAAAAGTGCCCGTTCCGGGACATCGAGTCAGTAACGTACATCAGAATCTTCTCCCTCATGTGGTTTTATGTCTGATGTTGCAGGTTGAAGCGGCGTCAGTCGGAGGGTCAGTCGGAGGCGGCACGCGAAGATGCTAACGGAGACGGAGAAGCTGAAGCTGCCGCCACGGACGAAGACGCCCCAGAACCAGAACCTGACCCGGAGCCCGAGTCCTCCTCCAAACTGAGCATGTGTGGTTCCGTCTGCTCCTCCCCAGGCAGCTGCTGAGGTCATGTGGTGGGATCCCCCTGGCTGTCTTCTGTTTGTAGCCCAGAACAGGAGGAGGATGGGACGCAGGAGCCGAGATGGCTCCCACCCTTTCCTCTGTCTTTCCTTTCGGTTTCTTTCCTATGGTAGCATAATTCTGGTATGAGGACGGCGAAGTGGCAGAGCGTTCCTGTACCTTAGAGTAAGCTCTAACTAACTTCTATGCAATGTTGTAGTACAGCATGAAAAAGTGGGGAGTCACAGTTTGAGGTCAGCCGCCGCGCTGGAGACGACTGAATAATTCAGAACGACGGGCTCTCTCTCGTACGGTATCGCCGAGCCTCCCCTCAGCTTCCTTGGCTTCACGCTCCTCGGTCCCTCCAGGAAATTTCGCATCAGTCGGTAAAAATTCCGCCGGCGCGACCTTATAGATGCGATCGCAAATCTGGGTTTTGCTTCGGCTGTAGGCCTGATTTCATTATGGCACATTTCAGTTGGCAGGGTTGAAACCTGAGCGCGTCAGGGTAGCTTCTGACAGGAAATGGTAAAAAGGAACGGGGCTGGAACGTTAGCCTTGTCCTCCACCTTCATTGACCCAAAGCCTTGACTCGCTGCGGAATCGGTGTTTGACAGTTTCGCCTCAGCAGAATTCAGGATTGTAGATTGTTAGCAGTGATTTTCTACACATTTAGCACGATCACTGTGTTCATTCATGGTCTCTGTGTAGCCCCCCCGCCCCCCGTAGAGCTCCACCAGGGCTGAACTCACAAGTGTAGCCGTCCACGTTGTACAGACGTGCTCGTTCACAGCGATAGGTTTAAGGCGGCGCCCGTTATTCCCGGTCAGATCTCCTGGGAACATGTAGCAAAAGTCCACCTTAAAGAAACACAGGACAAACCCGAACCCGTGTAAATAGAATTCAGCGGAGGTTATTGAACTCACCACAGTTTTATGTGGGATCGTGAGCTGCGTGAAGCTTCACAAAGCTTCACCGAACTCTTCTTTCCAAGTGTGCAGGCACAACTTGTAGGTGAAATAGGCCAAAGCTTTTCTACCATTTGCATCATCATTTCTAAAGAAGCGAGTGTGTTTGTGCGTCTTTCCCCCCCCAGTACAACATCCGGCGTCCGTTCCACGTTCATGTTGCGAGTATCTAGACTTACTGGAGGTGAGATGAGGGTGTCGCAAGAGAGTTGAACAGCGGATAATGGAAAAGCCTCACAAAGCAGGTTCGAAAACACCGAGTGGTTCATCTGCACTTATCTTCGAAAGCAATTACTTATAAACGATGGAGATTCCGCGGGATAGCAGTAGTCACAGAAGACAATCTTTCTTTGGGATTGGTCTGTTTTTACAAAAGAAAAGATAACAAGCTCTATCGAGCTCGGCGGTGCCAGAGAAACGGTCCCATCGTTTATCAGGAGCGGCTCCTGGAGACACTGACGCTGTTTAGAAAACAACGATCCCTGCTACGTTAGTCCGAACAGTATTTCGGGAGCTCGATAACAGGTCATAATTTGTGACCCTGACGGTAACCACGCCAGCATATTAGCAACAGCTTTTATATTGTCCAGCCCTGACCATGCGTTTGTTGCTGCTGCTTCACCGTTCAACTGCAAATATGACCGTGAGAGGAAGTAGGTAAGTGTTATCCCAGAATCAGGCCTACACATTTATCCTCCGGGTGTTTGCAGGTATCAGGTCAGTGATCTGAGCGATCTCCAAACATCAGTGCGATAAAGATCATTCCGTCATTCATCCAAAAGGAATATCAGATCGTTCCGTTGGGGAGCATCGTCGTCTGCTGATGGCCAGTCTTCCACCCAGTTACGACCGCAGGAGTTGTTTATTTTCAACAATCTAATACAACTCAGGTGATTTGTTTTCAACGCGACGTTAGCGCCCCTACTGGCAGGAGAACGCATGACACTTGGGCTGCCTGTGGGTTAGTGTTGCGCCACAGACTTCTCCACATTCTCAATGCAAGAAGGAAGTTCCAGACTCGGAATAGAAAGCGTTTTACGTGCTCTGAGTGCAGGTTTCCCTTAAAAAAAATGTGTCCTTGTGTTTCTTAGACAGTGTTTGTCTGTGTCCGGGTCTGTTTAACCATGATGCCGACTTCAGCCCTTTACATCACCAACGCATCACCTGCTAGGTTGCTAACACAAAGCCCAGGTTGCCCTAATGTGCACAACCACCCGATGGCATTTCCTAAAAACCGACCTGATGGTCTGAATAAGCTACCTTTCTAGCTAATAGCGCTCTGGGTAAGAGGGGGAATATATGCTTTTGATTTTGGATTTAATTCACTCTAAACATGCAGTATGAGCACACAAAGAGGTTTCTTTGTAGATAAAAATGCTTCTTCCAGTTCTGCCAAAGCGTATGATGAATTATTAGTGTTTTGGACCCCTGTACTTTCTGCATGCATCTTTACAGCTTCTTTTTGCTAAAGCCTGGAGCAAGAGCTCTCCCGGCTCATATGCATGTAAGAGCATTAGGTAACGATAGCATACCTCAGTGCTTATCTGATAATAATGATACCTATTAAAAAAAACAAACTGGGTGCCACCGGCTTGCGTAAATGTTTCTGGACAGTGTGATTTGTAAACTTGCAACTGTACAAACATTGTAAAATTCCAGTGTTAATCCAGTGTTATATGACCAGCATGATAGTGTTAGCCTCTAGACTGTCTTAATAACTACTGTATGGTCGGTATTCAGGCCCTCATTGGCTGAGAGGAATGAGCTGCGTGATCCTCTTTAGCGTTGCGTTGTTATCTGTTCTATCTTTTTGGATGCCAGTCAGGTTTTTCACTTCGTCCCCTGCAGAATTCACTGCATTATTAAAGCTCGGAGAGGGGCGCTCGGATTCGAGTCTACAGCCAACACAAGTCTGATGCAACTGGTATTTATATCATAGCAAAAGCTCCGTCGACTGTTTGCTGACTGCTGCCGTGGTTGATGGGCCGCTCCTCTGGATGCTGTTCGGTGTTTTCTCAGAAACCGATGTTGTTCAACCATGTTTTCCGTCGGTGGGTGCGCTCCTGGCGTATCGCACTGTTGATGTCTTAAAGCCGTGCACACAGTTGGAAGCTCAGTGCCCTGCTGGGGAAGAACTAATCCCGAAGAAGAAGACGCGCTTTCTTTCCCTTCGTGATGTCATTCTCTTTTTCATGATGTTGTCGTGCCGCGGGATTTCTATGAGTCAGTGAAAAGACTTGTTACTGTACCAACTGGAATTGCTCCATGTGTTTAAAAAATGCTGCTTTAACTGCTTTGATAAAGAAATAAATCTCCTTCCAGTAATGTAGCACCTGAGTGTGGTCTGCTTGGATTTATTATTATTAATAATAATAATGTGCCTTTCAGGTGTAGAGGTTTGCTTTTAAAAAAAAAAAAAAAAAGTATTATCGCATTTAATACACACAGAACTTTTGTTTTAGCTGACCAAAGCAGAGTCAAGCAAAGTTATCTGTCTATTTCCACAAAAATGATGAAAAAAAGGCCACAAAACAAGTCAGAAGCTTTAAGAATGTTCCAATAAAAACCTTAATTTTGGATGCACTTGGAGTATAATACAGACTTTGACACTAAAATGTTGCACAGAGATGAATAATTTGCTTCAGGCACTCATGAGGGCCTCCTCCAGGGCGGAGCGGACCTCTCGTCTCGCTTCTTCCAGGACATCGTCCACCGTTTCCTCTCCTGGTTTGCCCAGTAGGGGGCGCCACTTTGGCGCTTCGATGGCTTCCAGAAGAGAGGCCAGTTCAACCTCCAGTGCCCCCACGGTGTCCTCCACTCTCTGCAGGAGACACAGGGACGTGGTTAGTTATGACAGCACAATGTTTGCGTCACTGAGCGTGAGCCGCTGTCGATGCCGCTCCAGGACGAATGTGTTGGCAGCTGAAACGGAGACACGGTTGGATGAAACATTCTAAAACCGTTCTTCCGAGACTGGAACCACAACCTTTTCCACTAAATCCAGGCGGCTGTGGAGGTTTGCATGTTCCTGGCAGGCACCCGGAGGATTCCGGTCCAGCTCCGGCCCTGAAAAAAACAGGAGATCAGTGTTGGAATCATCGACATATGATGTGATCTTTCCCAAAGCTGCTTTTTATTATTATGTTGGGTTTGTTTTAGAATGAGAAGAAGGACGTTTCTTGGACAAGGTCACTGAAATAAGAGGAAGCTGATGGTGCCTGCTGACATGAGCCCCCTCCCTCCCCTGCAGGGGTCTCTCTGCCCCCCAGTTGACCTCTAAAAAAGTGGTTTACTTGCTCCTCTGGGTCCCCCCTTGCATCTTCATGCACATCAAGCTCAACCGTCAGCCTGGATCCAAGCCTGGTGGGGCTACTGCTGAGCTAACCCACCAAATCCTGGGGAAAGTCTCAGAACCAACATGTCTGCCTGCACAAGGCCGAGCTGCGCGCACGCCGTCCCACCCTGTGGCGCCTCAGGAGCAGCCCCGGATTTCTCCAACCCATTCCTGAATCTCATATTAGCGTGAGTTCTTTCATTTATGGAGCCGTTGCTGACGGAAGGACAGTCGATGCTGATGTTCTCTCCCAGTACCGGGCCTTTTGGATGTGTTGTCCTGCAGAACTTGCGGCGGAATTTGGGTTTTTACATTTTAAAAAAAAAAACACTTTTGCTTTCCACAGCACGTCAGTGGCGTTTCCATGCCAACCGTTAATAGCTGGGGAGTATGGATGTCCAAAGGGGTTTATTATATAATTGAAATAAAAAGAATATCTTGACTGATTCTGATGGAAAATCCAAAACAAACATCATAAAAAACCCCAATGCTAGTAAAATAAAAGAAGGAAGGAAAAAAAGATGAGGAGACCACAAAACAAAACGGACCTTCGAGGACTCTGATGTCTGAGAGACCTGAAGGAAACTGGGAGAAATCCTCATTTCCATCAGAAACCAGTTTGCTTCAGTAAAAAGGTGAAACATTTACACATCTCTCAACTGATCTAAGTTCATAGATGTAAAGTTCCTGTTGTAAAGTGGTTCCCCATGACAGGTCGAGGGTGAAGTGGAACCTGTGGGAGCGGAACAACCGGATTTTGCTTCTTAACCAACGGACCAGGATGAGCTGAGCAGCAGTGCTTCTCGACATCACTTTCTAAGCAGGGCCAGAAGAAACTTCAAGATGTCATCATGTGTTGTCCTCATCCCCAGATGACCAGAGTAGATCCAGGAGCCTCAACAGCCTCTGTGACAGTAGATCCAGGAGCCTCAACAGCCTCTGTGACAGTAGATCCTGGAGCCTCAACAGCCTCTGTGACAGCAGATCCAGGAGCCTCAGCAGCCTCTGTGACAGTAGATCCTGGAGCCTCAGCAGCCTCTGTGACAGCAGATCCTGGAGCCTCAGCAGCCTCTGTGACAGCAGATCCTGGAGCCTCAGCAGCCTCTGTGACAGTAGATCCAGGAGCCTCAGCAGCCTCTGTGACAGTAGATCCAGGAGCCTCAGCAGCCTCTGTGACAGTAGATCCAGGAGCCTCAACAGCCTCTGTGACAGCAGATCCAGGAGCCTCAGCAGCCTCTGTGACAGCAGATCCTGGAGCCTCAACAGCCTCTGTGACAGCAGATCCAGGAGCCTCAACAGCCTCTGTGACAGTAGATCCAGGAGCATCAACAGCCTCTGTGACAGCAGATCCAGGAGCCTCAACAGCCTCTGTGACAGTAGATCCAGGAGCCTCAGCAGCCTCTGTGACAGTAGATCCTGGAGCCTCAGCAGCCTCTGTGACAGTAGATCCTGGAGCCTCAACAGCCTCTGTGACAGCAGATCCAGGAGCCTCAACAGCCTCTGTGACAGCAGATCCAGGAGCCTCAACACTCTCTGTGACAGTAGATCCTGGAGCCTCAGCAGCCTCTGTGACAGCAGATCCAGGAGCCTCAGCAGCCTCTGTGACAGTAGATCCTGGAGCCTCAACAGCCTCTGTGACAGTAGATCCTGGAGCCTCAGCAGCCTCTGTGACAGTAGATCCTGGAGCCTCAGCAGCCTCTGTGACAGTAGATCCTGGAGCCTCAACAGCCTCTGTGACAGTAGATCCAGGAGCCTCAACAGCCTCTGTGACAGTAGATCCAGGAGCCTCAACAGCCTCTGTGACAGCAGATCCAGGAGCCTCAACAGCCTCTGTGACAGTAGATCCAGGAGCCTCAGCAGCCTCTGTGACAGTAGATCCAGGAGCCTCAACAGCCTCTGTGACAGCAGATCCAGGAGCCTCAACAGCCTCTGTGACAGCAGATCCAGGAGCCTCAACAGCCTCTGTGACAGTAGATCCTGGAGCCTCAACAGCCTCTGTGACAGTAGATCCTGGAGCCTCAACAGCCTCTGTGACAGTAGATCCTGGATCCTCACCAGCCTCTGTGACAGTAGATCCAGGAGCCAGATCCAACAGGCCAGCTCAAAATGAGAAATTTATTTTCCACCTGTTTCTGAGGAACCAAACTCATGTGTCGACCAACATCAAATCTAGGAGACCCAGGACCCTTGGACCATAAATCAGCTGATCCACCCACGAAACTCATCCTCTCCATTCCAGACTTCCTGTCATCTTCTCTAACTTTTGTCTCCATTGTTTCATTTTTAAATGCAACTCCAATTCATGAGTGTCCGTTGGACAACAGCACCTCCCCTGTCCTCTTGTCAGAGCCCCAACAGAATCACTGAACTCTGCATCCTCAGACTTCCTGATGATTCTGGATCCATTGAAGCTTCACTCCCCAAATCACCACACAGAACCAGTGCTAGCAAACCACAGAAGGTTGATGCGTCCAGCACAACTTCCTGCCACAGAGTAAGGAAAAATACTCCCACCCTGACATGAGTCAACACAACAAACACTAAACTACTTAGAAGATGCGTATTTTTAATCTTTCATGCATGGACAGGCGTCCCCGTGTCCTGTCTTACCTGCTGCAGCACCAGCAATCAGCAGCAAGAGGAGTCCCAGTGAGGAAGAGGAGGGACAGGTCATGGTCATCCCTGACAAAGACAGACTGAGAGGACAGACAGGACAAAACCAGTTCAGATTTTGTCCTTCTTCTTTGCTTCGAGTTCCCTCGAAAGCTTCTCTCTCTGCTCCTCCTTCACCATGAAAACATGGCCAACACATGTCTCCGGGGTTTGGGAGGAGCCTGGACATTTGTACTGGGAGGGACGGGAAGGTTGTTGAAATGTTACACAGCTGACCTAAATAGACTGGTTACAGTGGGACAGAGAGGATAAATGGACTGGTTATAGTGGGACAGAGAGGGTAAATAGACTGGTTATAGTGGGATAGAGAGGGTAAATAGACTGGTTATAGTGGGGCAGAGAGGATAGATGGACTGGTTATAGTGGGACAGAGAGGGTAAATGGACTGGTTATAGTGGGACAGAGAGGGTAAATGGACTGGTTATACTGGGACAGAGAGGGTAAATGGACTGGTTATAGTGGGACAGAGAGGATAGATGGACTGGTTATAGTGGGACAGAGAGGGTAAATGGACTGGTTATAGTGGGACAGAGAGGATAAATGGACTGGTTATAGTGGGACAGAGAGGGTAAATGGACTGGTTATAGTGGGACAGAGAGGGTAAATGGACTGGTTATACTGGGACAGAGAGGGTAAATGGACTGGTTATAGTGAACAATTGAACAGTTGAACAGACGAACACATGGCCACGATCATCAAGCTAGACAGGGTTGACCTCTCCATCCCTCTCTCTTTCGCTCCCTCTCTCCCCTCCCTCTCTCCCCCCTCCCTCTCTTCTCCTTTTCCCCTCCTCCCTCCCTCCCTCCCTCCCTCCCTCTTCTCTCTCTCCCCCTCTCTCTCCTTCTCTCCCTCCCTCCCTCTCTCCCTCCCTCTCTGCGTGCCTCTCCCTACCTCTCTACCTATATCTGTCCCTCTCTCCCTCCCCCTTCCTCTCTCACTCTCTCCCTCACCCTCTCCTCCTCTCCCTCTCTCCTTCCCTCTCTCCTTCCCTCTCTCCTCCTCTACCTCCCTCTCTCCCCCTCTCTCCTTCCCTCTCTCCCCCTCCCTCTCTCCCCCTCTCTCCCTCCCTCTCTCCCCCTCTCTCCCCTCCCTCTCTCCCTCCCTCTATCCCTCTTCTCCATTAAGCAGATCTGCAGGTTAAGCAGCAGAAAACCAAACTGGGGGAAAAGTAAACAGTGGATCAAAACAAAGCTCAGAGGTTCAAAGGATGTTTGTCAGAGCAGGAAGTGATGTAAGCTGAGGAAAAGTGAGAACGATGGCGTCCGGTGGTCACGCTGATGGTTGTGTGACAGCCTGCTGGGGGCGGGGTCACCTGCTCACCTTCTATTTCTGCTCCTCTTTCTGCCGTCTGTACGTCTGTATTTAATGTCCGACGGACGGAAAATGTTGCGCTTGCTAATCCTCTGGTCAGGCTGCTGAGTCCGTCGACAGCTGAGGACATTTTGAACGATTTGGACATTTTTGTGCGTGTTGCGTAAGCCAACATGCAGGACTGAGTCATTGCTTTCTCCTGAATGCGTCAACAGTCATTTCCAAACACACTGACCCCCTCTCACCCTATTTCACTGAGAACTTGACCAGCTTCATCCACACCCACTCCAGGAAATGTTTTTAATTTTCTTCATTTTGTGGCTGCGTTGAGTTTGTGCGTCAGTGTTGCGGACGACATTAAGACCATCCACGACCACGGTCTACATTTTATTGACTAATTTGCACCTTTGCAGCAACTCTAAAAGCATATCTGGTTATTTTTTGTTTTAATATTCTGAAAGGACGATGCCATTTCTGGCACTTCACAACAGAACGTTACAATCAAACATGCTAACTGGATGTAAATTACAAGTCACTTGGCTGTTATGAATAGCAATTTACATTTGAATGCACCCCCACCCAAAGGGAACCGGCTCTAATCCCAATCATGGTTCTTGCGTCTGTATTCAACGTGTGATTGCTGCTCCCTTTTGATGCTACCTTTCGCCTCTACTTTTGTCTCGTTTCTCTACGTTCTACTTCTGATCCTCCTTCAGCATCTCCTCTGTGTGCCTGAGCCTCCAGATCACTGCTCCCCAGATAAACCCTAAGTCTGCATCGATCTCCTTAGACGTCTGATTACACCACGTCATAGAAAAGGGGGAGTAATCCTAGTCTGATCCCAGGAATAGACCTCTGGGTGGAGCCACAGACAGTCCAGAGCCGTGGTACATGTGCCCTGGGGTAATCCCATCTTAAAAAACCCTCAGGAGGGACAAGGTGGGAGGGAGCCGGGGCATGAGACCTTCCGCCGTGGAGCAGCTCTTGTGCTGTTGTCCCTCGGATCCACCGCGGCAGTCGTGAAGAGGGACTCGCTGGACCGTAGGAGGACTCCTCCAGCAGGATGAACTTCGCTGCACAGCTACTCTACTCCAGCTACCTGAGCGAGCGCCTCCAGAGATTGTACTCACCCAGGCCTGCACTGAAGGACACTGAGGAGAATGACCCCTTCTGGCAGAGGTGGGAACTACATCTGAATTCACCAGGAATTCTCTGGGAATTTTTACCTAAACCCTGTAGTCACCAGAGATGTGACCTCTGGTCTCAGGGCTTTGACGTGTCCTTTTGTCTTCAACTTGAATTTCAAAAGCTTCTTATTAATGTTTTTCCTAAGGTGATCCACCCTAGATGTTTTCTTACTCCATTCATCTGTGGTTCTCCTACAAGGTTCTATAAAGTCAAGGAATTTAAAGGGAAGGTGGTGTGAGGGCCTGATAATTGGGTAGAGCTAAACAAGGAAGAAAATAAGACAACTGGTCACATAGCACTTCTGTGGTTGGTTGTGTAGATCCCAAGGAGAGCAGGGTGAACTTTGTTCCAGTAGAAGGTAATGAGGCAGTACAGCAGACACCCTTCAAAGGACGAAACGAACTTTGAACTGTCTTGATTTAAACGGGAGCGTTTCCTCTGTGTCAGCATTTCATCCCTGAAGGAGCTTGTTGAAGTCTGATCCTGGCTGGCGTCGTCCTCTCCTCCATCTATTTGATGTTGTCTTTGAACTCTTGGAATGGAATGGAACTCTTTGGACCTGAAGGCAGAGGGAGCCTTGAAGTTCCACTCTGATGATGGTGCTGCAGTCAGACTGTGTCTAAATAACACACACAGGTGAAAGGTCAGGGTGCTGTTTGGGGCTGTGGCCCATTAAAGGCTCCTCCAGGAGAACTGCTCCATCTGGTGGAGTGCTGCTTTAAACCCACGTGACAGGGACCGTCTTTGCTTTCATTTATTTAACTCCTGACAGGTTTTTTTTGCCTGTATTATTGTTCTGAATGTGTCTGAACTTGGCTTTGTTCTAAGTTTTGGTCTAAGCTAATAAAGCTTTGTGATGTTTCTTTAACGGCTAAGTGACGGGGGTTAATCTCTGAGGGGTGTAATCCAATTATTACGTTTATACCTAAAGGGCCTCCTGATGATCTGCCTGCCCTAACAGACGCCCGTAAATCAAACTATTGGATTTGCCATCCATTGACCGAGTTGGTATGAATCAAAACACAATGACTTTGGTTCTAACCTCCCACTTTAATCACCTCTGAGTCACCTGAATGTGTTAGCCAACCGTTCGCCCAATCAAAGATGCCACTTGTTCCCAAAGGTGACAGGTGAGGTGAACGATTCATCTTATTGGTGGCCGCAGGACGTTTTATAAGTAAGACTTGGATTTAAGGTCAGACCGGTGATTAGATTATGGGTAGCACATTATCTCAAGGAGGGTCCCCACACCGGTAGGAGTGTAAATGTGTGTGTTTATGTACATGTTACATATCGAGGGGAGAGAAAAATGATTGTTGGCAGTTTTTTTAAAGTTGCTAATGTTGTTTGAAACCTGTTGTGTATAAATGGGTTGATGACACACAGAATTCTTCTAGGCTGAGCTTTTTGAAAAGGATTTCAATATCAGATTCTCTGGATTTACCAGGACTAAACAAAGAGTAATGAATGGTTCCTCTGACTTCTTCTTCTCACAGAGAGGAGCTGCGTCTGGGCCCTCACCACCCTGGCGGCTCTTTCCCGTTTGGCCTCCTCAGCAACGGCACTGCAGGATGTAGACCCACCCTGATTGAACCAGAGAGACTGAAGGATTTCGGCGAGGAGCATCTCGTCAATGGCGACGTGAAGGTTTTCGAGACGAAGGTGGTGGAGGCTCCGGAGGTCCGGCTGATGGAACCTCCCAAAACCAGACGTGTCAGCGAGTTCAGGCACACCCCAAAGCCTCAGTACCTCCGCTTTGAAGACATAAGTGCTGCCGCCTTCAGGCTCCAGACGGGAATACAGAAAACACCGTGCACGGTAGGTCGGCACGACCCGCGTTTGATTACACGGTAACTAACGACGAATGGATGACGTGAAGGCTGTTTGTGTGTGCAGTACTCCAGGCTGTCCAAACAGTACGGGATGGAGATCTACCTGAAGAAGGAGCACCTGCACTACACAGGCTCTGTGAAGGAGAGAGGAGTGTTGTACCAGCTCACATGTCTCACACAGGTAACCAGAGAGGAAGAACCATCCCTTCCTGCTCTCTTCCTCGGGGTCAGGTCAGAGGTTGTGTGACCGTGCACACACATGTGCTCTGTCCATCACTGACAGTCAGTTAGGGCTCTCTCTAGGAGAACTAGTGGAGGCTACATAAGGGGCCATTAATAAATGAAGTTAAGACATAATGTATTCAGCCTCCGCTGTGAATTACACTGTTATTACCATTGTTGTTGTTCCTCGCGTCTGTCCAGGAGCAGCAGAGGAAGGGTGTGATCGTGTCCACAGACTGTAACTTCTCCATGGCTGTGGCTCACCATGCAGTGGAGCTGAAGATCCCCGTGTTCGTCATCATGCCGTCGGGCTGCTCCTCACCTCGCCTGAGGGTCTACCGAGACTATGGCGCCATGGTCATCTCCTACGGCAGCACCGGACAGGACTCCCGGAGCCATGCACGGCACCTCGCCAAAGAGAACGGATACCTCTACTTGGAAGAGTCAGTGCCACGCGCCTCACGCCGTACTTTAACCCCATCTATAAGCATTTCAATCTGTGACCGAGCCCCGTTGCATTGTGGGTGATGTAGGCACCAGAGATGAGTTGACTCCAAGCCTCCTTCTTCAGTTCTGATGAGTTCTGATTTACAATAATGACAGTTTGCAATCACCTTCCTCTGATTCTCATGACGTCTTCACAAAGAATCACTGGGTACAAAAATCTACACGCAGCTGCCCACATCTAAAAGAACAAAGCCTTCTTTCTTGATTCTTCCCATCAGACAGTCAGAATCATGTCTGGCTCCTTTAAAAATCATCATTTTGTGTTTGGCTCCTGGTTCTGTGGGCGAGACCGGTGAATTGTGTCTTTGTGTTTGTGTTGAGCAGAGACGAGAGTGAGGTGTACCTGGCTGGCCTAGGAACTGTGGGCATGGAGATCGTTGAGCAAGTGCCCAAAGTGGATGCAGTGGTGGTTCCTGCAGCTGGCCAGTATGGTCTCCTGGCTGGTACCGCCGCAGCCATCAAACACCTCAATTCACAAATTACCGTCATCGTGAGTGTGCATACGTGAAGATGTAACAGTCTACCGGAGGCTCAGCTTCCCTTCCACCAAATGTTTGTTCATTTACTGTAGATCCACCTCCTAAAACCCATCTGTTGGTGGATTTTGGAAGGTGGATCTGCGGTAAATCTGCAGTAAATGAACAAACATTTTACTCTGGTTTCGCACAACAGTGGAGGAAGACGCCGTTATTGTGGTGCCTCAGTTAAGCTCTCGTATCTGTAGACTGAGATGGTAGTAAAAGTGCTAACGAGACGAAAAAAAACAACATTTCTGAACTCACACTTTGTTCAACAGGGAGTTGAACCAGAAGGTTTCCCTCTGCTGCTCCAGTCCCTGAAAATGGACAGTCCAGTCAAAGACATGCACAGCAACCCCAACAAGCAACTTTACGGAGGTAAACCCTGTCATAAAGGAGATGTCGGGAGCCTTTTTAACAGACTCGATCTGCCATCGTCTCTTTTCGACACGTGATCTTCTTCTCTCTGTCCTCAGATCTCATGGAACGTTCTTTGGGTGTCCATGTTTTCCAGCTGGCAAAGAAGCTCGTGGATAAAGTCATCTCTGTCAGGTTAGCACGTTCGGATTCTGTATTCTACGCGTGGTCAAATTGTTTGAGAGTCTTTCTGTCTTGCAGTGAGGAAGACTCCTTGGTGGCAATGCTGCGGTTTCAGGAGTTTGAACGCTCCACTGTGGACACGGAGGGCGCCATGGGCCTGGCGGCCATCTTGGCAGGACAGCTGCCAGAACTGAAAGGCAAAAAGTAAAGCAGAAATGCTGTAAAAAACCAACTAACTAATTCATTTTTAACTTAATATTGGTGCTTTTCTTCCCCCCAGGGTGGCTGTAGTGGTGAGCAGCGCTAACATGGAGCTGGCGCTGGTCAGACAATGCGTGGACCGGGCGCTGGTTCTGGACGACCGGGTCAGCAAGTTCTCTGTGCAGCTTGGAGAGTGGCCCGGAGACATGGCAAAGCTGCTGGACTTCCTGTCCAGAGAGGACGTCAGGTATCATCATCGTCATCATCATCTTCACCGTGTGTCCTGTTAATCATCCTGTAATTTGGCTGCTCCTTGTCGTCCCCAGACTTTTGGACATCTGCCATCGGACACAAAGCGACAGGTCAGACCTCTTCAAGTCGAAGGTAGACGCCTAATCTCTGCTCTTCATCCCCTTTCTTTTTCCTCCTAAAGCCGCTCATGTTCTCTCCTTTTGGTGTCTTGGAACTGCTGACTTTGTGTTGGCAGGACACAATGTAAAGTTAAGGACAGAAACTTAAATGGACTTACGCAGGTCAAGACAAGGTCCTCGAAACACCTTGGATGGAGGTCACATGACTGTCCATTACACACACACACACACACACACACACACACACACACACACACACACACACACACACACACACAGCTGCTGGGCCACATTTATTTTTAAAAAAGCAGTTAAATGATTGAAAACCAGCACTTTTCCTCCAGCAAAACTATTGATGAACTTAAGCTGAGGGAATCAGGGAATTTGTTATCTTGGTATTTTTAGTTTAGTTTTTCCCCAAGAAAATAAGATCTATTTTGTGTATATTACCCTACTGTGACCTTTGGAGCAGCAAAGATATCTTTTATGTCCTTTTGTCATGTTGGCTCTGAGTTTAGTACGGCCAGGGTGCAACCCCTAACTGGACTCTCTATGTGTGTGTGTGTGTGTGTGTTGTAATTTACAGGTGGAGTGTGTGGTGGAAACCAGAGATAAGTCTCAGAGCGCTCAGCTGCGCAGGACTCTGAGTGATCGTTACCCCTCTATATGCTGGCTGGACCGGTGATTTCAACAGGAACACAGAGTATAAGGTTTCCCCGGCAACAGGCTGCCATAGCGATCTCATTAAAGGCTGTTGGGCACATGTACAGAAAAGCCCCAACGCTGTAGAGCAAATGTATCGTTTCCCTGATGTTTCTGCTGCTGTTCCTGAAGCATCGTGCGATGTCAGTGACGTTAGGCTGCGCTCAGTCGCACAGTAGAGGCTCCTCGCTCTGCACCCACGTGGATTGTAAAATGTTGTACATATTTCTTGATTTCTACCGTGATTTTAGACTCGACCCAAGCAAATAAAAATCATTACCAGACCTGTTCTGACGGCTGTGTTGTGGGAAAGGGGAAAGCCAGTGTCAGTTTCAGCCCTCTGGAGAGGCCTCTAGCGGAGGCGGGGCGGTCCGATATTAACGGCCCCGAGCGCCATCAGCAGAGGACGGTGTGACCTTGTGTTAATGATCCGGGCTCGCTCGCACGACCTCACACCCCCCCGAGTGTCAAACCCACCAGATTTACTTCACTTTGCTGTGAATCACATGAAAACGTGTGTAACTCCAAGCAGATACCAACGGTCCTGTTGCGCAACTGCACGTTATCAGCGATGGATTACTTTATCAGTGATTTGGGTCAGGGCCTAAGAAGACATGAGGATAAATCTTTGATAGTGGAGTCAAAGGTCAGGGGTCACATCCAGCCTGCAGTACACACTCGGGTCCACCTGTTCAAGGCTTCTAATCAGCCCATCACATGGCTGTGCAATGGATTTACAACCAGAATGGGGAGGAAAGGGGGATTTAAGAGACTTTTAATGTGGCCCGGTTGTTGGTGCCAGACAGGCTGGGCTGAGTATTTCAGAACCCGCCGGTCTACTGGGATTTGCACCCACAACCATCTCCAGGGTTTACAGGGAACGGTCCCAAAAGGAGGAAATATCCAGTGAGCAGCAGTTGTGTGGGCAGTTCTGAAGGCAGAAGCGGGTCCAAACTCTTATCAATAAAGTGGCCGGTGAGTGTATTTATAGACCATCCAGCTTTTTATGACAAATTTGTTCAAGAGTCCTTGTGGTTGGAAAGAAAAACAACTACTATTTGCTGTAGAACAAACATTTGCAACTTCATAAAATGCATAAAGTGTGTGTAAGTGTAGGAAGGACACAGCTGTGAGGAGGCAGCGCTCCGGTACAAAAGGGGGGTTTTTATTGGTCAGAGAGCATGTAAGAAAACAAAAATACTGGAACGTTAGAATGTTAAGAGTCTAAACAAACGGAATCAGGAAATCACAGTACGATTCCAGCGTCAGCGGCTCCGGAACGTTTCACCAAACCTGCCACAGAGTCACAGCAGCCTCACATTCACAGTATTCAAACGCTCAACAACATGGAGACGAGTCCAAATACCAGCGCGGTTCTGCTACCAGGACGGCTGAAACACCCTCAGACAGCTGTAAACATCTTCGTTGTTCGGCCAGTTTGTTCTGCTTCACTTCCAACTTTGGAAATGGGTGTAAAGCAACAAACTAGATGCTGAAAATACATCAAATACTGTCCTGTCATGTAGCAAATACACTTAGTGTTGTTCCTAACAAGAATTAAAAACAGCTTCTTCTTCTTCTGTGTTAATGGAAAGTACCGGGCGTCTTCCTCCGAGGGTTCTGCTGGGGTTAGTTCTTTTTGCGGCGCTCAGGTTTGTACTTGATGAGGAGCCCCAGGGAGGCGAAGCCGAACAGGAAGGTCTGGAAGAACCAGAGGCAGCGTGTGGTCATGTTGTTGATGCCTTTGTTACTGCGGGGACACGCAAGAAGACGCAACCGGTCAGAGAATGTGGGGACGCATCGTGAGCATCAGATGCTTCTGCAGCTGGGATGGCTTGATGGTGCTTCGGGAATTACCTGCACACCTTCAGGGAAACGAAGGCCTCGACAGCATGGATAGCTAAGGCTGCCCACCACCTGCAGCAGAGACACACCACAACTGTCACAGTTTTCCACACAAAACAACAAATTTGTGGTCACTTCTGTGTCTGGACGGCGGGATCGAACACCAAACACGTTCATTTCCCAGATAAACATCATCATCCTCACTCTTAAGAGTGTCAGTCGGCCGGTCCCTGCGGCCTCAGCTCACTGGTTCATAAATATCATAGAATTCTTAGTGAGATCGTCAGATTCACTGTGAAGAACGTTTGTCTGCTACAGCATAATCAAAGTCACATGACTCTCGCTGTATCCTCAGCACAAACCATGAATAAATGACGCCCCAGCATCAGCCGGCGCTGAACGGGAGTCACGTGACATCCTAAGCCTCCCCTGTGTTTAGAAAAGGTGTGAAGAGGGTCACATTAGCGTAACAATAACAGCATTCTGCTTGATTGCTCCGGTAACCAACTCGTGCTGCATGTGACCAAATAAGTGGAGAGAATTGTTTTGTGGTGTGAATGAGGGGGGGAAACAAGGCTGAAATTTGATTAAACACTGACTTAGAGGAATTATTGCTTATTTTAGTTCTGAATAATCCCAGCGCAGCTAAAGCAACAAGGCTTTTGAAATCAAACACTCACCCCTTGTACAACAAGCCAGAGTGGTTATCAACAAGGTATCTGCAGAAGGTGCCATAAGGACCGAGGTACTGGAAGGGGAATGTTTCAGGAGCAAAAACAACCCACTGCAAAAACAGACATTAAAGTATATCATTAACCTAATGACATGGATCCTCTTCCCCAGCAAGAAAATATTCACAAAACACAGGAATGACCTTTAATAAGCATCAACAGCTCACGTCTACTATTGCTGCTTTATGAAAGTCACTATTGACAAATGCCTCAACAGTGTGTCAGCATTTCTGAGTATTCTATAGCAACAAGAAGGGAAACTTTTTGTATTTCGAATGAAGTTTGGCATGTTTACTTTTCTCCAGTTCATGTCACTAAATGATGGACTTTGGACTAAGCTTTGACCTGTGCAATGAAGATTAACCGAGTCTGCAACACTAAAGGAAGAATTGTGTTCAAACGTAGCAGAATGATTAAATGTTACTGGGTAGAACAAAATGGGTCAAACCAAATGTTGTACAAAAGGACCATTATATAAAATTTCTACACCCTGACAGTTTAGAGCTCGATAAATGCAGTGGTATCAACACTAAAAGCAGCTGTTCAATGTGAATTTATTTAATATTCTTTAAATGAATTAATGCATTGTCAATAGTGTCACAAGTTTGCCCAAACGATGATGTTGACCCCCCCGAAACTGGCCGACACGTATACAACTTCATTAGTGCGTTCAGATACGATGAACTTGACTTTTTTCCATCCTTGGTTTGTTCGAGCATTTATGCATTTAGCATTTATGATTGCTTCTTTTTTTTTTTTAACTTACACTGAAATGTCCGACCCCCAGGGTCACAAACACGATCCAAAACAGACTTGATCTTTTAAAATAGTCGCCTCCACCACTTTTCGCCATCGTTGCTGCCTCCTCCGCTGTTCTGTGGGCTGGTGCCGCGATAAAAAGGGACCGTGTAGAAACAGCACACTGGGGAAAGGTTCCGGGGTGGGACAGGCTGCTAGACACACGAGCGGAACTAATGCAATAGATATGTGCAATCTGGTATGAAATATTAGTTTTACATTATCCTGATTTCCTCTCTGTCCTGTGTTGTTAGCGTCATATCCAATAAAATACAATAACAGGATTACAGTCCGTGACGGTTCAATTCACTGAGGTTTATATAGACAATAGTGCCACCTTGTGGCTAACTGTCCCTTTTTATTGCGATCTCATGATATATTTCTACATATTACAATATAAATATTATTAAAATGTAATGGGCAAGAGTGTTTTTGTTAGAGTTGAGATACAGCTGCTTGTTCACCGTCAGGGTTAAGAGCTACATGGTCAGTTCACTGTGATGCAGAAGCAAGTTTGCTTTCTGCAGTCCAGTAATTAGGAGCATCACAGCTTCCTGTTTAGTTTTCAGTTACACGACCAGACAAATTCAAACATGCACACATGTGTACCGGCAAGACGAATTCAGACATAAGTAAACAGAAAGTTTATTAATAAGAAATGCTTCAATGTACAGTTCACACATTAAGAGATATTAAAAATCACTGAAATTCTTCCATTAGTTGAAAGAATTGTTTTATTTTTCAGAGTTTGTCAGCTTCAGGTGTGTGAGGGCTTATCTGATAGGACTGGGGTCGTGCTCAGAGAAAGCTGCTGCGACATTTAGGAGCCGTCTCCTTTTGACGGGTCGCCGATTCTGCTGATAAAGATTTAAAAAGTCTTTACTTTTCAGAAATGCTTACAAAATACTGCACCTCTCTTTCTGAGCTTTGCTCTTTTGCACTGTTTGACTTTGGATTTAACAAGCAAACATTTACATCTTCACTTATTTGGCACGTTTTCTGGCTAATGTCTGATAATCACTGAATATACACAAGAGGTCAAGGATCAGGAAGTCAAGGACTAACATTGCACTATACGCTCAAATTTAAGGTGCTTGGATTCAGATTTAAAGAAATAGAACCCCCCTTTGACTCAAATATGAGTTTTTTTTGTTGTTTTCATGCTGTTCGACCCACCCTGGTGGTGTTATTGAGATGTTTCCCGGCGATGAGCAGCTGGAGGAGAGGACCCGCTGCTCGGTGAAGGTCTGGACATGTTGATGCATCTGACAAGCTTTCACACACCTATTCAGTGTCACCAGGGTGGTGTGTGTAATGGACTAGTTCAGCACTGAATAATTAAACTTCCTTGTTTGTGCTCCTTGGACGATGCCTCCAGCTGCTCCGCATACAACGAAAAGCAAAGAAGAGGTGTTGATAGGCTTCAGCTGTTTTGCATTTAGCCGCTCGGTTAAACATTTCTCTAAGACTATTGTTGACTAATCAGCATTTATTCCTAAAACCCATCAAATGATTCACAGGAGAGCTTCATTTGAATCAAAGGGAATCTTTGAAGTGCGACGACTGCTTCGTCAGTTCTAGCTCACCAGAACCAGATTATCCCCATTTGCATTATTACAATGTTTATTAACAACGATGGAACGTATTACTTGTCATTTTAATATTACTTCCATTTTCACTTGAACACCTTTCAACAGCTTCACCACAGTTGTATCTCCTATGTTACGCTGGTTATTTACTGTGAGTAGAAATAGTCATAAAATGCTCATTTATTTTCAAAATCGACGTCATCTTTACTTTCCCTCGAGTGCGACCGCTTCTGCTTCTGATCGCAACAGCCAAAGCACCTTGAGATTGTTCATGTCCATGAGTGCAGCAGCAGCAGCAGAACAATAATCTGCAATCAGGGCCCAATTTTCCTGTTTGATATGTTTCACAAAAACAGTCACATGCAAGTCGTCTCTGAGCTAAGTGGTATCGATGGGGCTGACGATCAAAGCTTTGCCACCATACTGCCAGGGATCGGGTGATAATGGGAGGGGGGTGTGATAGTGTGTGTGTGGGGGGGTGGTTAGGGTTAGGGTTAGTCTGCATCAGTCTGTAGCGTGCTCTCCTGGGTGCTCAGGTGACCTGGATAAAAGGTGAGCTGACAGGAGCTGCAGTCACACAGTGAAGGGACACGGTCACATCAGCAGAGGACCCAAAATCACTGCTCATTCAGCCGCTGCAGCCATCAACATGTGGAAGGAGTCCAGCACCGGTGAGGCACCACCTTTCGTCTGAAACACAGTCGGTTCTGAGGGTTTTGTTGTTGCAGAGTTATGAGCAGAAATCAGACTCGTGTAAATGTAACAGAGCAGGTTGAAAAATAATGAGGGTCAAAACTGAAGCAAACTTCCATTTCCCATGTCCGATGAGCTAATTTAGGTGTAGTGAAAGTAATTTTCTGACACAATTGCAAGAAGTGAATCTAATCTTGCTGACAGTGATGCACTGTATTAACTATAGAGTGCTGATCATCAGCCAGTTATCAGATCCAGAATGATAGTGAAGATTGGACAACAAAAGATGGAATTCTGGAGAAAAACCTCTGACAGTCCGATGCATCTCATTAGCCTATTTTTTTATTTACCTTATTTGAGTCAAGTTGGAAGGTAAAACATAATGAAAGCAGGTGGACGCCGAGCGTTCAGTGTCTACCTCAGTTATCTAACATGGTCACCGCGTCCCGTCAGTGCGGCCGTCTCCATTATCGCTCCATCGCCGTGTGAATTTCTCCGGTTGACGTCAGAAAATGTCCCTGGATTCTGAACCTGCTGTCTCTCTCCGCCTCAGACGATGCCCGGCCCGCGGCCCCCGGCAGCAGCTCCGGCAGCAGCTCCTCGCGCAGCGCCAGCCGCAGGAAGAGGACCAGCTTCTCCAAAGAGCACGTGGAGCTGCTGCGAGCCACCTTTGAAACGGACCCCTACCCCGGCATCAGCCTCCGAGAGAGCCTGTCTCAAGCCACAGGCCTGCCCGAGTCACGTATCCAGGTGTGTATGGCATTCAAACGCTTTCTAAGGAACTCGTAAAGGTCATCCTGCGATTGTGAGGTCGGACCTTGTGCATGTTTATAGTGAAATACTCAACAAAGCAGTAGGGAGGCGCATGAAAGCAGCAGAAATTGGAAAACATGCGAAACCAACGCAAAACAGCTAAATTCGGCGACTGTTAGCAGCTTTATCTCTCCCTCAGGAATGCACGTAGATGGCAGACGTGCACACGCTGTCTGCTGTGAGTCACCACGGTCCCTTATCATGTGAAACCTCTGTTTTCAAATGCATCCTGCATTGACTGGCAGATACCGCTATCACTGGTCAGTTTACTTCAGTGTGGTTAAAGATGACACCAGCTCTTTTTATCAGCTCCAGGAGCCCGACGGCCCGCACGCTCTCTGCCGGCTCTCGGCTCCTGCGCGTGTCCCCGTGCGCTGAGGGAATGATTAACGGGTCGAATGTGTGCTTGGTTTATCTGCTGTGACTTTAATCTGTTTTTCTCTCCCGTCCAGGTGTGGTTTCAGAACAGGAGAGCTCGCACTTTGAAATGCAAAGGGGCCAAGAAAGCCCTGTGGCAGTCGGACAGCCCGGTCCAGGACGGTAGGACGCTGCAGACAGGTCCGGTCCATCTGCCACCTCAGGGACCACTGCCGGCCTACCCAACCCCGGTGAAAGAGGAGCTGGAGGAGGCCTGCTACTACAGGCCCCCTGCTTATCCCACCATCGGGGAAGAGTATGGATCCATATATGGGCTGGTGCAGGGAAGACCACTGGGAGGCCCCATCAGTCCAAACATGCGGGACGTGTGGTCCCAGCCGGGCGGCCACCCGTCCTCCGCTGCCCCTGCGTGGTGCCAGTCTCCACTGGAGATGAGAAGCTACACTCCCAGCCAGATGAAGTTCATGTATCCGGGATCGGCGGAGCAACAGTTGTACATGTCCTGCTCCCATTCTTCAACTCCAGATACTCCAGATTCCGGGTTTTGGGATGCCACGATGGAAAACAGCCCGCCACTGCTGGGCCAGTATTCAAAGCTTGAGGATTCTTGGAGTGGAACCGGTCTGGAAGCTAGAGGAGAACCGGGGCACCAGTCAGTGGGTCAGCACGCCCCCCTGCCAGAGCTGTCCCTGCAGGAGATCCTTGGGGAGCTGGAGGAGGACTGGCTGGGAGGAGAGGGCCTGGGCCGCCACGCCACGGAGAATAAAACCTTCTCCTGAAGACTCCCTTTCCCTCAGAAGAAATCTTTTGTACTATTTTAAATTTGCTTATTAGTTGCTAATATGTGAATACATATATTTATTTTAAGAAAAGAAAAAATTCACCGAACCAACAACGTTCCGATATTTTTTACAATCTTTTATTTATTTTCCATCTACAATTTCTTCTGGTTCATCTATTTATTTGTTAATTATGACCACTATTTATGATGTTCTGCACTTTATCTGGAATAAATCTGGTGTAATGAAATAAGGAATTGGTGTTCTTTGTCTTTATTAGAATCTACAAACTTCTTTGAAGCTACAATTTTGACAAGAAAATGAAAAATAGCCCAAAGACCTTTAAAATTGGGCCTCGCTGTCTGTACCATGAAATGACCTTGGCAATTGTCTCTGAACTCCCTTCTGATTGTCCCTTTGGTTGAATCCGCTACGACCGCTGGCGTGGCAACGAGACATCTGCAAGGCTGCTGGAACACTAACATTTCCTCTCTTCCAACTTCTCTGTTTGGACCTCTGCCGGCTCCGTGAGACACAGCAGAAAGAAACACTTGCCAGATGTTAACCTCCAACCCGTTGGCTTCCCTTACATGGATGGCGTGTGTCCTGCACCAGTTTCCTTCGTCCCAGACCCTCTGTTTTATGATTAACTTCTATAAGTTCTCATTTGTTTATGTGGCTGGAGGCAGTGCGGGTTAGAAACGTGGAAAATCCTCAAGCTTTATAAGCTAATTGGAAAGGATTCAAGTGAACCTTTAAAGGAGAAGAGAGCAAGAAACTATTTCAATCCATTTCAGATAGACGTTGTGATGTTTCCAGGGGACGAAATGCAGCTGTGATGTGATTTATGTCAATCACACTGATAATAAGCCGCCTTAATGAGTGTGTAATATAAATGGATGCATGACTGTCTCATTTGTGTAGATGTGAAATAATCCTTATGTAATGACTACATCCTGCCAGTAGGGGGCAGTGTGAGGCGCCCGCTTCTTCTCTGGTCATGTTCCCCATTCCTTGCTAATGATTAAGGTGGTTGCAATTAAGTTCTCAGTTGGTATAAAACGGACTCAAATCATTTTATATGTCGATGTAATCTTTCACAGTGTTTAAAATGGCAGTGCGTAACAGTTTTAAACCCTTTTAAAGGAGTCATTGTTGGCTAATAAGCTGCTGCCAACATTAATATTCATTAATATTCAACGGTGTTTATTCCTCTTTTATAATGGAACACACCAATTGTCACGACCCGTACAGTCTGCAGTGTGCAAGGAAGCAGTCGACACAGCTTGTGAGGTGGGTTTTCCATCATTTATTAATAACCACCATCAAAACAGGAGAGAAGATATTGACCAAAAATGGCAGAGCCCCCCTACAACCTTTTCTTTTCCTGGGAAGGTGTGAGGAGATCGCGCCTGCTGCTTTAATCCTGTGACTTGATGAGGCGAGTGGCTTCAGCAACCAACCCTGCAGCACACCAGCATTTAATGAACTGAAATATGACGTTTGACGACAAGTCCATCACCCTTGACGGTCCTTCAGCTGTGAAGGACCTTAAGGAGGAGATCCTGAAGCCAGAAGGCCTCAGATTGTTGCTGACAAGTCCAATGCTCAACAAACTTTAGTATCCTGTGGACAAGGACAACGTCCAGTTGATGGAGTTTCCACTTTAAACAGGGAAACGAGGGTGGCCTGGAACGTGAAAGGAGGAGGCTGCACCACGGGAGAGAAAGTCTGGAGACATTTCAGATGTGTCCCGTCTGCAAAGAGCGGCGCAACAATCCTACGGGGCTCTCAGTCTCACTTAGTGTCAAAGATCCAGAAAAAATGTGTCCTGGCTCATTGTAGTCTGAGTCGAGCTGTTTGACGTTACCTCGCGGTAAAAATAGACAAAAACCTTTCATTCAAGCGATGTCTCATCTGTTTTGGGTTATTCAGGAACACGCAAGTTTAAAAGCAATGGTGGATACACCAAATGGACCCCTAAAATAAGGGAGAGGCTCAGATAACGTCGGAAATACACTGATATTGGCGTGAAACCGACACGGATCCCTTAGAACACATAAGCCATCAGGAAGGGCACCACAGATAGGTCCCACACACCCCCACAACCCCCCACCACCACCACCACCATGCAGCCTCCTGGGTCCTGGGTCAAGGATTTATGGGTCGAGGTGCTCTGGTTAACCTCGGCCTCCTGTCTCCTACCGATGATGGTGCAGAACTAGGATCTTTCAGATGATCCAGGATGGAGGGACTGGAGAGAGAGGTCACCAGCAGATTAATGGTAAAACCAGTAGTCACCCTCCATTTTCCTTACAACTAAACCACTAAAACCATTAAAGCCAAACCAGAAGATGCCCCATTTCTTCATAGTTTTTATGACATAATGCACTTAATGACTTTTTCACTTTTGACCTCACATATTTCTCCAGCTTCATTATTGTTTCATGGTTCCTAATAATGAAAAAGGTTCAATGAAAAGAAATTGTTTTATTATCAGCTGATTGCCAATCGGGCATTAAAATGACATAGAATTTTTGTGGTTTTTTTGCAGGTTCTTGGCAGAATTTGCAGGCTGATAAATAGATTTCAGTACAAAAAGGAATGACAAACTGCACAACCATTTTATTATTTCTCATTAAATCGGATCCATGAAGCCGACATAATTTAGAAGTTGTCATTTTCAACCTCGTTAATTAATATAAATGTTGTTATTGATGTCCAACATATAAATAATGTCTTTTTCACTCTGATCGGATTAAAATGCCAAACTGAAATGGGTGTGTTTTGGCTAAATTATCCAGTTCCAGAATGACCAGCAGAGGGCGCAAATGAGCAGCCTTACAGAATTTAACGAGATCGGGCACCGTAACGTCATTCCTGACATCATAAACACACCGTTATTGTTCCATGATCAGGGCTCTTCACGAGAAGGTATGCCTGCAGAACCTTCACAATACCTGAAGAGTTGGTTTTATATATATATTTTATATATATCTAAACGTTTAAAACCTGCAGGTTTGAACCCGGAGTCCCTGTTGAGATGAACGTCTTCTCTGAATATACTGTTTTGTCTTGTGTGCGCTTTTGTGATTTGTTTGTTCCCCTCGGTGTTTGCTTTTGACTTGGGTGTCATCAGCTGCTCTGGGTCCCCTCGTGGCCGCTCCCCACCTCCTGTAAAACCTACGATCCGCCTTCTCTTCTGATTAGGCTTTCAGAGGTCAATGTTTCTATCAGATGCTTAGTCACAACCAGGGGGAAAAACATAAATCCAAATATATATTTATACACAAGCAGCACATTATGTGCACGGTCACATTGATTTGTCAAGAGAGTAGTAATATGACAAACGCCCTGGGGTGTTGTTGCATAAAGCTCAAGGTTGTTGTAATAATCCAAGAGAGAGGCAATAAAGCAGAGTTCAGGAGGAACGGCGACTCCCGACGGCCCCTCTAAACCAGATGTCAGAGAGCACCAAAGCGACACGGTGCTCGGGTGACGAGCAGGAAGTCCAGTAAATCTACACCTTCACAATCAGGCCGTTCCTTTCCTGTGGTGGTGACGGATGGGGGTCAACGGCGAAGGCCTTTCTCGTCATCCCCCGTGAACTACTGCGTCCCTGGGTGGGGCTGAACCGCCAACCTCTCAGTTAACAGCGCCAGTGACACACACCGACACGTGCGATTCAGGTTTAGAGAGTTTCGTGCACTCATCGCTTCCTTTTGTTGCCTCTATTTGTGCCACAGACACGTCGGCTCTTAAAGGCACTTACAGAAACAGTCGTTATTGTCACAATGTGACCAGTCCAGCTTCACCGTACCGGTACCGGTCCTCACAGAGCTGTTTAACCCCCCGTTTATGAACCGCATAAAGCTCGTTACTGAAGGTACAAAACTACAGCTTGTCACTGTAATATAGCTAGCCTGCTCCGTTATCCCACGCTGCCATTGATTAGCATGATCTGACCATCAAACTTGTCCTGTCCAACCACATTTCACGGTTAAATAGTAAATCATAAAACATTTGTCCAGACCTGAAAACACCTGAAAACAAACGTCACATATTTCCTTATCAAACGCTACAGGGAACAATCCAACAGGCGGTACGCCATGATGGTCAGGCTTGAGGTTTGACACCATTTCCTGCAATACTGATTGTGTTTGTGTTGTTCATCCAGTCCTGGAGATGTGAGGAAGGGTGTTGTCTCGTGTGTCTGGCGTGGGTTCCTGTCCCCAGGAAAACACAGATGCGGGTGGGAACGCAGCCCGGCGGCCTCCCGAAGGCGCTAAAGATAGCTCAGCGGGGGAAATGTCGCAGACGTGTGCCGGCGTTGACCAGGACGTGAGCTCAACCAACAAGACCCAAGACACGAGAGAGGGAAAAAACCCAGCAGCGTGTTTCGGATCCATCATGTGACCATCATCACATATGAAGCTGTTGCCCCCGTTTGCTCCAACAGTTGCTGCTGTCTCCAAACGCGACTCCTGATCTGTTTCCTGCTGCCTAATTTTACACATGGCAGCGTGATGCCGCGTTTCAGTGCAACCAGAGAAGCCTCTTAACGTTGCCCGGTCCCTAACGGTCCCAACGACCTCTGTCCCGGTCCTCACTTTTACAGCTAGATTAGAAATCATCCAAACCCCTTGCATGAAACGTGAGTGGATTTATGCCCCAGAAATGTGTCCCTGTGACTATAACCCAGAGTAAACACACCAGAAGGAGATGTTTCTGAAGAGCAAGGGGGAGAGTTACGATGCAGTGAAAGGGGATATGAAGGAGGGAAGGATAGCAGAGGGGAGGGCTACGTGGAGGGAGTGGCTCGCCGAACAGCCCGAGGGAGAAAAGACAGGTCCTGGACCTTTATCCTTGTTCCCCTTGACTGTCGGACCTGGCTTCAGGTTTCTTCTGCCCTGTTATTAGCTGTCGAACCAGATGTGTATTTGTTCCAGTAATATCCTGGTTTAGAGGAACCTGCTGAACAACTGTGATGGCAAAATATTAGCCGGCAGCCTTCAGATGTGGTGGACGTGGGCTCGCCGCGTCGTCCCCAGCTGTCGGTGGACACTCAGCCGGACTCGCCTGATCTTGACCCTCGCTGCAGTCAGCTGTGGTTGCACAAGCGCCGTTTCTTCTAATAAGGACATTCCATCATGAGGTCTATCATGTGTCCCTGGGGGTTGCTCAATAAAGAGCTCCAACTGTCTCCCCGCTTCCACTTCCCACGCGCGCCCGTTGACCACTTCCTCTCAGCTGAAGCCCTCACATGACGCAGCTCGAGCGTTTACGTTGTCATCCATCACCCAGAGCGTTCGCAGATTCACCCTGTCTGTGACCTTTACTGCAGAGAACCGTTATCCAGCCTCGCCGGCGTGTTATTTATGTCGTTGTCTTCTTCTTGCTTCTGAAAAGATGACCAGAAAAGGACTACGTGTGGAAGATCAGGGTTTGTTTTCCCAACAGCTGGCTGAGAATTCATTTACAAAGGTCGGCTTGAGCTTTTCACTGATGTCAACAGTCTAGAATCCGACAACTCACGAGTCTTTCGGCTTTAGAGCTGAAGGCTGAAGCGATTCATCTGCTAATTTATCTGCTCTTTGAAACGTCCGAACCGTGACGTCAAGCTCCTGCGTTTGACCTGCGACTGCATAAAACGTAGACTTGGTAAAGAAGCCACGAATTTAACGGCGCTAATGTCAACGATGCCCCCGTAAATGAGGTGGAAGGAGCTAACGGACAGAGAGGAAGGGACGACAGAGACGACAAGATCATCTCAAATCTACAGAACCCCGTGGGGCAAATTAGATTTACACATATAAGAACCCTCCCGGCATGATAGAGGGAGCAAGCGTGAGTCAGGAGCGTCTCTGGGCTGATGGAATGTCCACCGTGGACGGCCGCCTCGCTAAAAATACGACTTGTAATTTAAGTAAACGCGTGCAGGGAGTCGAGTCTCTGCGCTCTAATTTAGGAGCTCATCTGAGCACGTTGTGATTCCGCCTCAAACAGTGTCTGGACACCGAGGAGCTCTTGCATTTGTTTGCTTTTTCCAAAAATAGCCATGCGCATGTGTCGGGCGAGCAGCAGCTGACTGGGAACGGACTAACGCCGCGTCGCACGTGAATCGCCCTCGTGTTCGCCTTAATCGCACGCTCCGCACAGCTGGATATTAAATGGCGTCCAAGTGGGAAATAAGGCCGGAGCCTCATTAACTAACTGGGGGGTTTGGGTGGGGGTGGGGGCACTGGGGGACGTCAATGACAGTTATTCCCATTTGTGACATATATTCCGGGTATCTACTGGGTGGGGACAGAAGGCAGCTTGGACGTGTCTCTTCGGGTCCCTCCTCAGGTGGACATTGTCCCATGTCCTCAGTTTGTTTGTCTGCATATTTTTAGATCCACTGCTCAAGTCCAAACCTTTAAATGTCCATTTGCTACCGTCAGGTGCTGTCGGTCAGTTCTGCCTGTTCCAGGCTCCGTTACAGCCTCCAAACAAAGTAAAACACTATATATTTAACCTATTAGACCCAGAATAAAGTGTAAAAATTCCTTTCCCCCCCTTTTTTAGTCTCCTTGAGAGGACAGAATGACGTTGCTGGGTCCTCTGGAGGATGTTTAATCATCAGGTGCCTCTTTTGAAGGTTTATTGATGCTCAAACGAGAGTCCAGGTCTAATCAGAAAGAGTCATGGAGAGCTTCATTCTTCTACCGTCCCAACGTCCTGAATGTGGCATCTCCACCCTGACAGCAGCATCACTGATCCACCGCAGGGCTTCACATCGCGTCCGACTGGGTGGGGCCAATCTACCAACACAGGCCCATTACTAGCCAAACACTAGCCACTGATTTCTGTTTCATTTTTTAACTCTGAGCGAATACAAACACAGTCGATCATATGAAACGTGACCCAAAGTCTAAAATCTGACTGAAGAATTGTGTTTCAAGGAAGCACTACTCACTGTTATTGCACAGTTTGGGCAGGACATTATTGATCAAGTTAGGATTGGGTTGTTTTAATACGGTCAGACGAGGCCTCCAGAATCCCCCCCCCCCCGTTAGAACAATAACTGTGTTTCCTTGTGACGTCGCTGCCAGGGAGGGCAGGAGTGACGTGATTTATGAGGACGATATCCGTGCACTATCGCTCAGGGAGAGAGCTGCATCAGAGGTCAAATCTCTGATATCTCCCATCATTTATTCGTTGCCCCCCCATCAGCATCCCTCCTGCACCGTCCCTCACGCCCCGTCCTTGAGAACAAACCCTGCACGCACACATACGTTGACCCCTTGCAAAGGTGCAAAAATCACTCTTCCTTGATTAAATAGTTAATTAATAGTTGACAAAAGTAAAGAATAAGTCGAATGTGTCAATTATATATGTATTTAAGGAAAAAATGGTTTTGGGTCTTCAAGAGTATAAAAGAACTGGATTTTTTTGAACCGTTTAATTTAAACATCACAAGTAGCATTTAAAGTTCAAAGCAGCAGAAGTTAGCAACACAAACCAATCTTTACTCTTTAATCTTAATTTTCCTCAATCCAAAATCTGCGCAATACAATCCTCAAAGTATTTTCTGCACTTCCAGCGTGATGAAACCAATCCTAACTATCTAATCATTACTATGATGATGATTATGATGATGATTACACTTTGTATATGTGTCACCTCTCCATATAGTGCAGGATATTCCTGAGCATTATTGCAGGATATTTCCTTTCGGCGCATTAACCCCAAAGCTTCCTATTCAAAAATGATGTCATTTCTCACGGTCCTGGTTCTTTATCCGGGGCCCCTTGCTGTTAAATCCAGGCTCCGCCTCTCCAGAAAGCGCACCCACCTTGTCCAGCAGCAGCAGCAGCAGCAGCAGCCCAGTGCTGCAGGCACCGACCGAGGCTCAGGCGTGGAGCGCACCGGGGAGCGAGCGCGACGCACCGGGGCCGCAGCGCCAAGCAGCGCCGCTCATAACCGCCTCGGTTTCTCGGCGCAGGGGAGCGCATTTCCGTCTTAGAGGACACGAAGAGGGTGTTGAGACTCTTCTGTCAGTTGTGCAAAGGAAACTCCCTCACGGCCAAATTTGGGAGTACCGTAACCGGTGGTGGGGGGAAGGAGGAGGAGGAGGAGGAGGAGGAGGGGGGACGATGCAGTTGCGATCCGACTTAGAGCGCCGATCAGTCCGTCACAGAGGCTGGTGATGCCCGCCGTGCGCGGATCGGTACCAAGCAGCAGCGGTAAGAGGAAGGGGTCGGGACAACAGGGCGCAGGGGTGGCGGTGACGATGGTGCTGGTCAGGTCGGGATCATGGCTAACGGAACCGGCACTATCATGTTAAAATGCGTCGTGGTGGGAGACGGCGCCGTGGGGAAAACGTGTCTCCTAATGAGCTATGCCAACGACGCCTTTCCAGAGGAGTATGTGCCCACAGTGTTTGACCATTACGCAGGTAGGAACGCGTTTCTCCTCTCTTGTGTGTCTTGTGTCGCCACCAGGGCAGGTTCAAACACAACATGCTAATATTTCCACGGTAGGAGAGAGAATCCGACTGGATCTCCCCGTCCCCAACTGCACAGTCCTGCATCTGTTGCTATAATCAAAACCACTTGTTTGCCTTCATAGCAGAGAGGGTTGGGGACTCTGATCCACCCCCCCCCCATCCCTCGCTGCTCCCCACCCTCCTCGCCCCCTTCGCCCCTCTCCTCTTCCTCTCAAAGCTCTTTGTCATTTCCTTGCAGTGAGCGTCAATGTCGGTGGGAAGCAGTACCTGCTGGGACTGTACGACACCGCCGGCCAGGTACGGCTCACACTCTCCTGTCAAGGACACCCTCTCACATGCACTTGTCAGTGTCTCTCTCTCGCTCTATCTTGGTCCTCCCCCCATGTGGCTCCACAATCCTCCAACACGCCCACAGGCTTCACATTCAGGCCAGACGCTAAGCTGCAACAGGTGATGGCTTTTGCACATGGCTTCACTGCCAGGGTCTGGGCTAGCGTGGACAGTGGTGGCAGTGAAGGGGTTTCAATCCTTCTATTATGTGGAGAACAGGGCTCCTATGTCCAGTAGTGATGTCACAGGTTTGTTAATAGAGCTCCCTAAAGCCAGGCTTTTTGGCTTTACAATGCACCATTCAGCGGGCCAGAGGTCGAGCGTTTCCGAGCCGCACGGATCCGCACACACAATAATGTTTACACGCAGAGGAGAAAAAAGAGAGGATCCCACACCCACGCGCTGGACACGGACGGCAAACTTATCCAGACACGGAGCGTCACGTCCGCCCACGCTCGACACTTCGCGCAGAAGGAAACAATGAGTGCTTTTATGTTCAGTCATTAGACTGGAGGCCATTGAAATTTTAGCTGTTAGCAAAATATAGAAGGCAAACTTTACCAGCGACTGACTGCTTAACGTATTGGGATCGAGGCGCGTCTCCTTTCCAGAGGCCATTTTAGGTCCTCGTCTGTAACACCTCGAGACGTTGATGGGATCCTCGCATAATAAGGTGCTTAACAAATATTATCCGAGGGAGAACAAACAGGTACTTTGTTCAGGTAAAATAGAAGGAGATGGCTCTCTTCACTTGCAGCCCTTTTTTCTGACTTACCGACAGATGCTTTTTCTTTTCCTCAGGCGTAATGATGCACAAAAACTAGTTTTAACGACTCACAATAAGGACAGAGGGTTATTTTTGGAAATCCAGGCCATTATATCTGTGTTTGAAGGTTTTTTTCTCCCTTTTTTTTTTATTACTGTTAACGTACATTTATTATTCTGAAAGAGCCTCAAACGATGCACATTTCACCACAGGAACTGTTACGGCCGCCTAAAGCGTTTGAAGAGTTCCTGTCCTGAGTTAAGACTTTCTGAAGAAAGGCGCTTTGAGGTTGGGGGTGGAAGGGTGGGGGGGGGGGGGCGGCGTGCTCGCACCCGGGGGTTTGTTTGAAGCCCCGATCTCCTGCCGGGGCTGCATTCGGGATGATGATATCAGAACAAGGCTCAGCTGGGAACACATCATCTTTTAACTCCCTGTAATGCAATATGGCCCAAGACGCATCCAACTGCCCGCGCGTTAAGTTGCTCGGGACATCTGCTGACAACATCTGGATTCTTCACACATGTTCGCAGATGGCAGAAGAACATTTACGGCAGTTGGGAAACCACGGAGCAGAACGAGCCCTTTCCCTTCCGCCAGTTAGAGCTGCACACTGACAGCCCGACACCTTTGACCCCGCCGCTTTCCGGCGACCTAAAACTGCGCACGCGTCCAATATTGAATATTGGGGCCACTTTCCTCGGGGGGCCAGATTTAACCGTGTCGGGGCAGAAGGAGCCGCAGCCCGACATGGGATCCACTCGCTGGAAGGACAGAAGAAGAAAAGGAAGGTTCTGCGAGGCATCTAGAGGAGGTCCAGCTCACTCATGAATGCAGGGATCCAGGAACTGCCCCCCCCCCCCGTGGCTGCTTTATGTTTGATTCTTGTAAAAACAGATTGGGAGAGGTGCTGCTGCTACGAGCTGAGAAAAGAGGAACACACATATTGTCTATTTTGGCGATGCAGGTTTGTTTTTAGCTGATTCAGAGCGTCTGTGAAATGGAGAAGTTCTCCCAGATGTCTGCCGCGGGTGCTGCCGGCCACTGAGGGTAGAGTTACTGCGCTCTTAAACGCCTCGTCCCGCCGCCCCCGGCTCGGCTGACCTCTTTATGCGGAGCGCAGGGCCAGCTGGTAATGTTTATAGCTCCAGCATCTGATCAAAGACTGGAGCCCCAACAGAGGGAAGAGGGGGGGGGAGTGAAAGGAAGACAGAAAGAGAGAGAGACAGGAGGGGAACAAGAGAGTCAGGGAGGGGGAGGATGCCGTCAGGAGCGGACTGAACGTAACACTCCCAATCAGCCCCTTGCTGGGAATCGTGCTGTTGTGTTTATTAACCGGGTCTGGAGGTTCGTTGTCGTGGTTTCCACAGTTATGGTGGTCTGCGGGCCGGTGCTGGAGGAGTGGAGGATACGGCATCTGTCAGGGGTTAAAGAGTCACGCTGTTCTCTGTACGAAGGAGGAGTCGCAACTGCTGGAACGCGGCAGAAGTGGAGGCCGGGTGACGGACGCGTCTCCGGACGCACTTCAGAGACGCCGTCCCTGATCACCCAGAGAGAGGCTCGGTCTCATTATGCCAGGATTTCAGACCCAAAACAGGGGAAGCACACTCGATTGGCGGCTGAGGTCACGTAACGCCAGAAACGTGCCGACTGATTTATTCCATATGGTTGTACGCAGAGGAAGTCTTTACTTATTCATTTCGTTCGTTCATTCATTCTCCTGCTGCCGC
>NW_021821574.1:57500-60000 GCF_901000725.2 Takifugu rubripes | reverse complement strand
CGTTCCTGTGAATCAGGGCGGCGGTGTGTTGGTGTGAGAGCGAGCGGAGTGGAGGCCTCCGGAGCTCCTGATCGCCCCGGGGGGCCCTGCCAGGTCCGGGAGCCGAAAGACGAGCGCTGAATAGCGAGAGGGGGGCAGAAGAATAGGATCACAGTAGGACGTCTGTGGAGGACGGGGTGATCTGAAACCTCCTCCGTTGTCTTTTCTTCGTGTCTCGCTCAGTCTCCCGGGTCTCTTGTCTCTCCAGCTATTCATGGTGGTTGGGGGAGTCACACGGCTCCTCGTTTCACCCCCCTTCTCCCTCTTCTTTATTGCCCTCTCATCTGCCCCCCATACTTACCTTTCAGTCTTTCCCATATCTCCTGGTCCATCAGCGCTCCAGGTTCTCGCTGGAGGCTGATAACCTCTGATTGGGTTTCCCTGAGGAACGCCGGGGGTCCCAGAGTGTTCCCGCCTGTTTGCCTGTTTTCTGTCCATCTGTTTGCACTTGAACTGTTTCAACATCTGCGACAGGAACAGCGCAGCTCTTTGTGTGGGCAGCTTGTCTTTTGTCCACTGTGCTCTTTCTTTGCTCGCACGCCGCTCCATCATGGCACAGGTGCACAGTTGTTCTGTTGACTGGAGGAACGTTAGGTTGCACAGAACCTAAAAAAAAAGGTTGTTCTGGCTGTTGTTTAGAACCTTGTGTTGATGTCAAAGTGACGAGAGGACCTGGATTTGTCCTACAGGCCTTGAACAAAGCTGCAGTTCCAGAACAGGGAAGAAGGCACCTTTGCTCCAGCTTAATTAAAAAATCCCTTTATCTCGATGAGGGCCAGAGGTTGGTGGCTGGATGAAGACGTGCACGTTGGGCTGTGTCAGGGGTCGCTCCGACTGGCCTGGATGTCGACCTTCGTTTTTGCCAACATTCATTGAAAGTGACGGAGCCGCGTGGAAAAAGATAAAAAAGCTGAGAAAGATCAGGACGAAGCTGATCTGCGTGTTCAGAAAAAAAACCTCGTTTCCATCCAGTTTAGCGCTGCTAATTGCTAATTCAGATGAAATTAGCCCGTGTCGTGTCGAAATTAGTCGTGTCGTCTGCTTTCAGTCTTTGACACGACCCCACAGTGGAACATCGCTGATCTCTGACCTGAAATAAAGTTGTCATGGTGACGTCGGTGGCTGTTGTCATGTGACGTCGGTGGCTGTTGTCATGTGACGTCGGTGGCTGTTCCTGCTGACCAGTCCATCTGTCCAGTGTTGCACGTCCAAGTGTGGACAGGATAAACACCCCCCCTCCCCTCCCTTCCCCCCAGGGTCTCCAGTGTCCTCTCCACTTTCCACAGCAGTGATAAGATGTCGACACGATTAAGAGTCGAAAGCTAATCCGCCTCCGTTTCCTCCTCCTCGCTCTCCTCGGCTGCGCGGAGCGCTGGGCCGGGTCTGGACGGCCAGCCAATGCAGGAAAAGAGGGAGGGAGGGAGGTAGAGAAAGAGGAGTAGACCAGCTGACAAGGTAAATAAGTAATAGGCTGCACTTTCGTTTTTTAATCTGTAAATGAGACGGCTGTGACACAATATCCCCATTGAATATACAGCGTGGCTGATAACGATCTGCTGTCGATTAAGGTGCACCTATATCACTCCGGGGGGACGCGGCCATCGTCTCCCAGGTGGCCGAGCTCATGTCCACTGGTGCCCTGACATCAAAGCTCGACAAGGTCTTATCTGCACGCAGCGTGGACACGAGTATAAACAGACAGTGTTTACAGATGATGTCATCAGAGTAACAGACTGGACCAGTAACAGACTAGATGAAGCACAGGTGATGCAGGCATAGCAACTCAAAGCTACACAGCTAACAGCAACTAAAGATGCTATCTAAGCTCAAAGGTGTCTGAGGGACGCACTGGTCCTGTGGTGGAGGAGACGACCTGCAGGACAGAAGAAGAGAGGAAAACAGGACATTAAAGAGCTAAAGTGTGTGACAAGTGTAACTCGGAGAGTGGAAGAGCTTCCTAGGAGGATTTAGACGGTTCCTTTAATCAGCTGCTCTACCACAGATCCGCCACGAGATGGCGCTGTTCCTGATGGGAATGGATTAGGCAAGCTAACTTTTCCCCTCAGGAAGCTTCTGTGTTCTCATGACGTTGACCTCCAGCCACACAGGTGTTTTATTGAGGATTAGCGACACACTGGCAACGACCGTTGTGTCAAACATGGCAACCAGCTTCAGAGGCGCCGCAGATGTTTGCTCACTGAAGCTCTGGGAATCAACATGAAGCAGCTTCAGCTGCCAGTCTGGAGAATCACAGAACATAGTCCATTTATCACACACACACACACACACTCCCAGCGTTTTCCAAGGCTAAGCGACCTGTATGCTCTCAGCTCTGAATGACATAAGCACCTGAGCAGCCTTGGGCTCTGCACCCAACCTGAACACTCTGATATGGCGGCTGATGGCGGCGCCGGCCGCCTCCACGCTCATCCATCAGACGCCGCCGCTAATGCGTAGGAAC
>NW_021821574.1:0-52500 GCF_901000725.2 Takifugu rubripes | reverse complement strand
CACGGCGACCAGAAGCTGTCTGGTCCCATTTGATGTGGATGTTGCCTGCGTAACACTCAGGACATATAGGTCAGAGATGTAGGTCATTATCTATGGAGCGATTAACGTCAGCTTCAAACAGACGGCACATAGAAGAAGATGGAACAGGAATTTTTGCCAATTGTTTATATGTCAGTCGTGTGTGTCAACGGGAAACTAAATGTGACACCTGACATCACGTTTACCAACAGCGTTAACACCAGAGAGGTGTTAGAACAGCTGTAAACCCACAACCCATATCCCTGTCTGAGCAGCAGATGTTGGTATCACAGCTGCCACCACAGCTGCTGCTGCTGCTGCTGCTGTAGCTGCTGCTGCTGTAGCTGCTGCTGCTGCTGCTGCTGTAGCTGCTGCTGCTGTAGCTGCTGCTGCTGTAGCTGCTGCTGCTGTAGCTGCTGCTGCTGCTGCTGCTGCTGTAGCTGCTGCTGCTGCTGCTGTAGCTGCTGCTGCTGTAGCTGCTGCTGCTGCTGCTGTAGCTGCTGCTGCTGCTGTAGCTGCTGCTGCTGTAGCTGCTGCTGCTGTAGCTGCGGCTGCTGCTGCTGCTGTAGCTGCTGCTGCTGTAGCTGCTGTAGCTGCTGCTGCTGTAGCTGCTGCTGCTGCTGTAGCTGCTGCTGCTGCTGTAGCTGCTGCTGTAGCTGCTGCTGCTGTAGCTGCTGCTCCTGCTGCTGCTGTAGCTGCTGCTGCTGTAGCTGCTGCTGCTGTAGCTGCTGCTGCTGTAGCTGCTGCTGCTGCTGCTGCTGCTCCTGCTGCTGCTGTAGCTGCTGCTGCTGTAGCTGCTGCTGTAGCTGCTGCTGCTGTAGCTGCTGCTGCTGCTGTAGCTACTGCTGCTGCTGCTGTAGCTACTGCTGCTGCTGCTGTAGCTGCTGCTGCTGCTGCTGCTGCTGCTGCTACTGCTGCTGTAGCTGCTGCTGCTGCTGTTGCTGCTGCTGTGGCTGCTGCTGCTGCTGTTGCTGCTGCTGCTGCTGTTGTTGCTGCTGCTGCTGCTGCTGCTGTAGCTGCCGCTGTTGCTGCTGCTGCTGCTGTAGCTGCTGCTGCTGTTGTTGCTGCTGTAGCTGCTGCTGTAGCTGCCGCTGCTGCTGCTGTTGCTGCTGCTGTAGCTGCTGCAGCTGCTGCTGCTGTAGCTGCCGCTGCTGCTGTTGCTGCTGCTGCTGTAGCTGCTGCTGCTGCTGTTGTAGCTGCTGCTGCTGTAGCAGCTGCTGTAGCTGCTGCTGCTGCTGCTGTAGCTGCTGCTGCTGTAGCTGCTGCTGCTGCTGCTGTAGCTGTTGCTGCTGCTGCTGCTGTAGCTGCTGCTGCTGCTGCTGTTACTGCAGTGGCTGGCCTGCAGGTCATCTCTTGATCAAAGGTTCTGATTTCATTCCTGGCTGCAGCAGGCAGTTTATTTTAGAAATCACCCACAAGTCTGCATTCCTTCACCTTTGCTACCAGACATCTCCACAGTATCAAACTGGTTCTGGAGTAAAACCCAGCAGGCTCAGCGGGTTGGACTGGACATGCAACGGGCTGGAGCTCTGAGAGTGGTGCCGCTGGTCAGTGGTTGGTCATGAGTTGGGTCACAGCTGGGGCTCAGCTGGGTCAGGAGTCTCCAGCTGTGATGACATCAGAGGTCTGAACCTCAAGCATATGACAAATTGTGGTGATTTGATATTTATCAAATTATCTAAAATTGGACTAAATCTCAGACAGTGAGTGAGTAATGTGCGTTAAAAGGTCTTATCTGGGGTCATTAGAGGAGAAAAACACAGCATAAATTGAACAGAAATGTGAAGATTGTCCACTTTGAGGTCTGCTGAACATCCAATAAACATCCAACAACAGAGTTCTCATCTGTTTTGGTTTAGTCACATTTTGTTCCAACGATGGAGCCACTGATTCGGAAGCTAATCCCGATTCTTTGTTCTCCTTCAGCGGTTCGAAATGACCGGAACAAGAAGAAGAAGGAGAGCCCAAAGCCGGAGCTGGCAGAGAGCTACGAGCTGACAGCGGAGCTGGAGACCATCATTGAAAAGATCCGAAAAGCCCATCAAGAAACCTTCCCGTCCCTCTGCCAGCTTGGCAAATACACCACGGTGAGTCGAGTGTCCGTCCGAGACGCCGCCTTTGACTCCGTGCTACTGGATCTCTGTGTGGTTCTGTGGGCAGCGAGTTCGGAGAGCTCGGGACCGTAATCGATGGTCCCTCCTGTAATAGTCCCTCTGAGGTCTCATCCTCACCAACGCTCCCGCAGCTCCTGATCGGATATACCAACAATATCATTGAGCGGCACATCTCATCTCCCATCATGCACTGGAGCTGCTCGCCATGGCGACGCAGGACCGTAAAGATGATCTCTCCTGTCCTAATCTGGGTGTCAGCGAGCCTCCGCTATTCCCCAGGGACAAAGTCAGAGGTCACAGAGGGCGGATCCTGCTGCGGTTCAGCAAAGATCTGCAGTCACCGAGCGGTGATGTGAGCTTAATGATGAGTTACAGACAGATTACAGTCTGGGTGTGTGTGTGTGTGTGTGTGTGTGCGTGTGTGTGTGTGTGTGTGTCCACATCTGTCAATCATCAGCAGCCATCATCTCGACGTCTCTGGGCTGACAGTAAACTCTGGAGCTGGAGTCCAGGTCCACCCTCTGAAATAAGGATTATTTGTGCAATGCTCCACCTTGAAGCTCACACAGGCCTGATAATCACAGGAAATAACCATTTATGACCATTTAGGAACCCTCAGAAGCCCCACAAGCTGAACACAAAGCCCATCGTGTGGGTAACGTTCCAGTTCTCCTCCCTCATCCTGATACTGGAACTCATAAAATAAACATCTCCAGTAGCTGGAATCTTCCGCTGGATAAATGACAGCGAAACGCTTCCACAGCGAGTGTTTGCTGTTTGTCGGCGTGGCCGCAGATAAAACCTTAATCTGGATCAGCCGTAATTATGCTGTGAGAAGTTCCTCATTATTCCCAGCGATTGGATTCTGATGCTCCTTTTGAGTCCCACCCGCCTGAACAGAGGAGGAGCCCCCGCGCCCCGGGATTAGGTTAAAGCTCCAATTATGTGCTGAAATATTCAAATCCTAGTCTGCCGCGCGTTAGGAGTTCACCGCTGGGTTAGCGCAGATAGCCGCGCCGCTGAGAGGGCTTAGCGCCGCCGTGAGCCGCGTTTCATTGACAGTGATGGCGATGGAAAACCAGCCGGGCCGCTCCGGAGACAAAACGGAACATTAGCGTCGGGCGGGAGGCAGCCCGGCTAGCTGCGGGCAGCGGCCTGTGATTGGCCCGATTCTGGCTCTTCACCTTCCTGCACGTGCGCTGGTCTCCGCGCCGCCACCCTCTTTTTCTCCAGCGTCACGACTGGTCTAATTTGTTTGGATTAATGTTCTTCAATGGAATTAGAATTCCCCGGCAACTTCCTAGTTTGGCTCTATTGAATTATGGGACTTGTGTAATTGAGCGATATTGCGGTAGAGAAGAAGAATCCCAGAGAGCGGCGTCGCCCTCGTGCTCCGCAGATCCTCCGTGGTCGCCTTTTCTTTACACCCGGGGGGGCAAAGAGCATGATGGGTTGCTTTAATAACCTCCTGCACCTCCATGTGTGTCTCTCACACACACCAGCATGTGTGTGAGCACCATCAGACTGGACGTCAGGAGAGTGTGTGTCTGTGCCGCTGTTGTGCCGACTGTGGCTCATTTCTTGTGATTTCAGCCCTGATGCTCCTCTCACTTAACCTTACATCATATTGGATAATATCCCTCTCTCTCTCCCTCTCTCCCTCCCTCTCCCTCTCTCCCTCTCTCCCTCCCCTCTCTCTCCCTCTCTCCCTCCCTCTCTCTCTCTCTCCCTCTCTCTCTCCCTCTCTCTCTCTCTCTCTCTCCCCTCTCTCTCTCTCTCCCTCTCTCTCGCTCCCTCTCTCTCGCTCCCCCCCCTCTCTCTCTCCCCTCTCTCTCTCCCTCTCTCTCTCCCTCTCTCTCTCTCTCTCCCTCCTCTCGCTCCCCCCTCTCTCTCGCTCCCCCCTCTCTCTCTCCCTCTCTCTCTCCCTCTCTCTCTCTCTCTCTCTCTCTCTCTCCCTCTCTCTCTCCCTCTCTCTCTCTCTCTCTCTCTCTCTCTGCTGTTTAACCTTTACCTCGCTTGCTCCCTCTGATGGAAGCTCACCCGATGTTTTCCCGGTGACAGCGTTCACATCCCAGTAGTGATCGCACTGGGAGCAGCAGCGTCTCTGTTTGACTCCAGATTTTTCCCTGAACAAATTCATCAGCTGTGTGAAGCTCTTGGTTCCATCTGTCCTGAAGCCTGAGAGCCTCATCCAGAGGTTCCTGCAGGTCCAGGCTGTGGTGCCACCCTCTGATGGCGTCATTTTAGATGAAGATAACTGGTTTCTAACTAGTTTCTGTCCAGGAAGATCAGCTAAATCAGCAGAATTTAAATGTGTATTTTATTGACAGTTGTGTCCTCCTTTGTTCCTTCCTTTGTTCCTTCCTTTGTTCCATCCTTCCATCCTTCCTTCCTTCCTTCCTTCCTTCCTTCCTTCCTTCCTTCCTTCCTTCCTTCTTTCCTTCCTCCACTCAGATGTCTGATAAATCTGATGCAGGAAAAAGTTTTTCTTTTAATCAACTTTTAGAACTTTGGTCAGGTTTTTGCAGAATGTGCAGCTTGCTGGGGGAGAACAGATGCTTTATTCCACATAAACCATCAGAACACAAACAAACGACCATCAGCGGCTCCTCCTCCTCCATCAGCCAGATCCATCCTTCCAAACTGGTCCCCAACTGCTGCTCATCCTGCACCCGTCCATCATCATCCCCTCTGCTCTGATGGCCCTCTCTCTCATCTCTCTCTCTCTTCTCTCCCTCTCTTCTCTTCCTCTCTTCTCTTCCATCAGTCATCTTTCCTTCCTTCTCCCACGTTGCTGCTCTTCTCTGAGCTACTCATCATTCCTTCTCTTCCTCCGCCATCTCGTCTTCATCCCTCTTTTGCTGGCTCCTCTGGCTTCCGAATGTCACCACTTTTTGAGGCGGTCTCGCTCGTTATCCCGGAGCGCGTCCACGCCGCCCGGCTCGGTGTCTTCCTGAGCTTCCTGCTCTCGTGGAGCTTATTTATGGAAGTGTAACACAGTGAGAGGCAAGGGAGGCTGCAGCGAGGAGGTCATTAGCAGCGCCCTGCACAGGGACAGGAAGTTGGTGCCTGACGCCTTCCTCTCTGCTTGTGTTGCAGAACTCGAGTGCTGACCACCGTGTCAGGCTGGACCTGGGCCTGTGGGACAAGTTCAGCGAGCTGGCGACTAAGTGCATTATCAAGATCGTGGAATTTGCCAAACGAGTGCCTGGTTTCACGGCTCTGACCATCGCGGACCAGATCACGCTGCTGAAGGCCGCCTGTCTGGACATTCTGGTGGGTGCAGCTGCGGGTCGGCCATCAGGGAGCGCTGCTTGTGGGCGGAGCCTGGAAGGTCCCATTATTTCATCGCATCAGTCACTTAAACACAAAAGGATTCTCTCACATAAATAGATTAATATAATGTCTCAGTTTCAGTTGTTTATGAAACTGTACAAGTTACCAATAAGTTATTTGTTTTCAGCTTGAAAATTTGAGTAAATGTTTGCTCCTGGTTAGCTTAATGCCTCATTTATAGTCTAAGTTCTAATTTGACGCTAAATCAACATTAATTTGCACTTAAAGTAACATTTTGTGTTTTATTAAACAGTGCAAATGCTGCTGTAATAAGCTGAAGTATCATTTTTGAAAGCAAAGTGAAAGAGGCTTATTTGATGCAGCAGGATTAGCACGTTAGGATTTTTTTTTTTCTTTTTTAGCAGCCGACGACGTCTCGCCCTCCCGGATGATGTCAAATCTACGTCAGCCCTGAACGCCTCAGACACCTCGGCCCACATTTACGATTATGTAACAGACCGAAATAGAAGCGTGTCGAATTTTCAATCTTTTTTCCCATATTTCCCTTCATTTAAATGTTGGTAAAGGAGGGGGAGGGATGTTCTGCTCCGGTGTTGGAAAACTGATTTAGTGGCATAGTTTAACCCCTGGGTTACTAGCATAAATGTTATCTTCCATAAAATAATCAGCATGTTTTATTCTTTTGTAAGAATTTTACCCCCTAAATGTAGGGCAGGTATGCTAGCAACTTAGCCACAGCCTTTAGCTAGTTTATGATGCTACTTGTACCTTTGTGAAGTTTACTCTGACTGCGGCGAGACGGAGGTGAGGAGTTGAAGGCCACGGCGATGACTTTTCTGGCTCTCGCTCAGCCGCCAGCGTCTGCTCACCAGCACGTTTCAGCGGTGAACACAGCACATTTTGGGCACAATGGGTCCAAAGATCAAACAGTGTGTGTGTGTGTGTGTGTGTATGCGTGTGTGTGTGTGTGTGTGTGTGTGTCTACACTCGGGCCTGGCCAGCCGGTTCCAGCCACCGCCAGCAGCCATGTTTTATTCTTTTTCATGTTGCAGACACGCCTGCCACTCACTGTCAGAGCCAGATAGCTTCAAAGGCTGCTGCAGCTTCACATCCACCGTCGGCTGCACAAAAATACACACACACACACACACACACACACTCACACACCTGGAGTCCAGCCGGGAGAGGTTATCCAGGTTGAATATGTGGAAGGTCATTTTCAGAGAGCAACAAAAACAGACAAGAAGCTGATCAAACCATGAGCTAACAGAGACTCAGTAAAAGTCTGGACACTTTTGTCAACTTTTACATTTCTACTTCTGTTAATTGTCCTTAAAACTGGGGATCATACAGTAGCCCCTCCCACTTCTTCCTGTTGCTTAGCTCCACCCCTCAATTTGCTAGTTGCTAGCTTGGTTGTATAATTTTCCGCCTACAATGACTAAAGACTGGGTATATTCTGCTGACTCATGCTGTCTCTCTCTTCCTTCCTGACTCCGCCCTCAGATCCTGCGCATCTGTACCAGGTACACCCCCGACCAGGACACCATGACCTTCTCAGACGGGCTGACCCTCAACCGGACACAGATGCACAACGCCGGCTTTGGCCCGCTCACCGACCTGGTGTTCACGTTTGCCAACCAGCTGCTGCCCATCGAGATGGACGACACGGAGACGGGCCTCCTCAGCGCCATCTGCCTCATCTCGGGAGGTGAGTGGGGGGCGAAGGATGAGATAAGGAGGCACAGCTGACCATCAAATGTTGAATGTCTTTGCGCCAACTTTGAAGGGACACTTGGGAAAATCCTGGAGGAGAAGCTGAGTTCTTCTGAGATCTTATCAAACATAAACAAGTGTTTTTCCAGAAATGTTTATTTCCTGTTCACGGTCTGTTGATCTCCGTCTTTTGATGATGGTCTTCAAAGTTGAGTGATTGAAGAGAAACTTGGGAAGTTCTGAAGACCCTCAGAAATGACGGTGGTCTCAGGAAGAACCTTTTCTGGAGGAGTTCCAGCGCTTCAGGACAAGCTGAAGAATCTCAAATGATTTTAGTCAGCAAGTTTATTTTGTTGAGTCGATTTATTTGGTACAAAAATGTGCAGAAATTTCTAGTTTTGACGGATGGCAGCCTGACGTCTGCAGCTCCAGGAGACATAAGGTTCTCTGCTGCGCTAATTAGACGATCATCTGAAGCCCTGGAGGAGGCACCAGGTGGAATGAATGAATAAAGCTGCTGTATCGATCAGCCAAGGATGTGGAGTGGAGTGTGGATCCGAGGGTCCGGAGCAGGTTCCTCTGCCCTCCTGCATCCTGCAGGTATCAGCTGTCATCTCCGGCTACCTTCCAGGACCCTCCAGGCCTGGACATGAATGCCCTGCTGAGGACCTTTCTGCTGGTTCCGCCACTACTCTGACCTCCAGTCGTCCGTGCTGACGGTGTGGGCGAGTTTAAAGTTATTTTCCAGTCGTCCCGCTTCACCTGTGGCGGACATTGCCCCCCTGTGGCCGCTGCCGGAACAGGTTCAACTCAAACGTTAGTCAAATTTTTAAAGAGAACGATCACGTGGGACTGAGATAAGCTCCTGGTGCTAACGACAATCTGCTCTGTTTGTGTCCTCATTAGTGATGTATCAACTTTAATTATTTAGCCAGCAGGCCTGAAAATAGTGAGCACAGAGTCCCACAGTGACGTAATCAGCGCCTTCCTCCTCTTCCTCACGTTTGAATTCACTGCCGAGGTGTTTGGACTTATGTAGACCACTGTAGATCACTTTAAACCCGATTGGGGAAGAATCATCCGTCAGACCTAGTTTGGTGTCATGCCTGCTGTTTCTGAAAGTTTCTGTTTGTGTGTGTGTGTGTGTGTGTGTGTGTGTGTGTGTGTGTGTGTGTGTGTGTGTGTGTGTGTGTGTGTGTCAGATCGTCAAGATCTGGAGGAGCCCTCCAAGGTGGACCAGCTCCAGGAGCCGCTCCTGGAGGCTCTAAAGATCTACGTGAGGAAGCGGCGGCCCAGCAAACCTCACATGTTCCCCAAGACCCTGATGAAGATCACAGACCTGCGCAGCATCAGCGCCAAAGGTAGGAACCCGCTTTAGCTCCTCCCTGAGGGACGCCACGCGCAAGCGTGACCACGCTGTTGTGATCTTCACCTCGTCTCACCTCGCAGGAGCAGAGCGCGTCATCTCTCTGAAGATGGAGATCCCTGGTTCCATGCCGCCGCTCATCCAGGAGATGCTGGAGAACTCCGAGGGTCAGGACGGCCAGAGCAGCAGCAGCAGCAGCAGCAGCGCCTCGGCCGACGGGGGGGCAAGCCCCAGCAGCAAAAGCAGCCCAGACGAGGAGGACGCCACCGTCGCCACCCCCGAGTCGCCTGAGTCCGGCGATGCAGACGAAGCGGCGGCGGCGCCACCTGAGGACAAACCCATGGAGGCGCCTGCAGGCTCCTCCCAAGACTGACATTCCTTTGCACAGAGAAGGAACTGCCCGATAAGCCCCGCCCCCACCCACCTCCTTTGCTCGATATTATCTAAAACCCTCGTCCCGGTATCTTCCCTTTCGACCCTCTTCAAAAGAACACGTGGACACGGAGGCCTCAACGGATCAGCGCTTGTGTACAGTTGTGAATGGCGTCTCTGGAACTGGAAGGGGCGTGGCCTCACCAGAGACGATACTCCTCAGGTCTCCTGTGTACATTCTTCTCTGCATGATGGGAGTTTCCGTGGTTTCCTTTCCTCTCTGTCCTCATCCCTTCATCTCTGGTCTTGTCATTGTACATACCATCGATTCTGGATACTGTGGTGCTTTTTTTCTTCGTCTAAATATTCTCTTTGAAACGATTCTTCGAGGTTTCAAGCAGGACCAGTTGTAAGTCCTTGAAAAAGTTATCTAGAATGTTATAGACATTATGTAAGTCTAATATTTTATATTTGTTGCTATATTTAAACCGTTTTTGTCTTTTATAACACTTCATTTCTCTACAAGAACGAGTGTTTGTACATCCGAGCTTCTCTCTGCGTCGACAGCCGAGTCTGTTTCCTCAGAGGATTGAAGCACAGCAGCCTTCGGTACGCACTCATCGGACCGGCTGAGGCGCCGCCGCGGCTGTGGTCGCAGGGACACGTTCGTGCCATCGGTACTTCAACTGGACCAAACTTGAGCCGCGTCGCACTTTATTATCAGCGTCTGGTCAAACAGCACTTTGACCAGACGCACTTAAACGCATCACCTTTATTTGCGTAGTTGAGTTTTGACCGCGATGGTTCCTTTGGTCACAAGGGAGGAAAATATGAGGGATGCTAAATGCTAGCATTGAGATCTGCAATGTTGACCCCCCCCCCCCCTCCCCAGTAGAACAGCAGATGTTTAGCTCAGCTAGCAGTGATGATTTCACAGTATATACCTGTTTTTGTCTGCAGTTCATTGTTCTGCCAAACAAATAGATTTTAGTTTCACAAATAGAAACTAAAACCAGCCGCAGAATGAAAGAAAATCAGCCCGACAATAGAGCAAAAACTCTTTATTTTTAATGTTTCACCAGAGGATCAAAAATAGAAGAATTCCCCACAAATGGTGATGATAACATATGGGTAGCTCAGTGTATCCTGGCTGGAACCAGATGTCCCCCGTAGCCTGGACAAGTCCTCTTTTTGAGACATGAAAATATGTTTCAAAATCTTCCGTGATTTTATTCTACTGGAGCCTCAAACATCTTAGCATCGAATTTGCTTTGCGTTTCTCTGTCATTCAAAAAGTAGCCCCGCCCCCACTGACGAGTCCCTCCCCCACTAATGAGTCCCACCCCCACTGACAAGTCCCTCTCCCATTGATAGCTCCCTCCCCCACTGACTGGCCCCTCCTCCACTGAAGAGTCCCTCCCCCACTGACTGGTCCCTCCCCCACTGACTGGCCCCTCCCCCACTGACGGCTCCTCTTTTTCACAAACTCAAGTCTGGTCGCCGTAGCCTTTCACGTAAACGGTACGTCGGAGCGTTCTAAGGTTTGTTATTTGTTGTGACCAGCTCCTTCCTGGTCAGATCATTGGTGGATTAAAAGGATCATGTGCTCTTCTTCGCTAGTTTGTATGTTTCGCATGTTGCGCTTCTTCCCGCCCGTCCGCGTCTGTGCTTCCACCTTTGCGATTTCCGACTGCTGATCACAGCCTGTGGCGGCTCTTTTAACGGAAACCTGAAGGTCGGGCAGATGAGTGCGTATCCTCTGACGACATCAATCATGTACGTTTCTACCAACTGGGCTCAGCCAGCGCACATGAGCTCTGTTATGGCCTTATGAACAGAGCTCCTCAACACGCTTTCCTCTCCTTTCTCAGAAGTGTCTTGTTGTAAGCAGCTGAAACAGGAGCGATGCAACCCTTAACCACTGCTGACAGGCCGCGTGGGTCTGGACGATTGTACGCAGAAAGCACACAGCGGGGCAGGGTCTTCAAAATCCGCTCCAAACGTTCGCCTTGCTCTTCAGTCTTCACACTTTAAGCTACATTTAATGATGCAAAAGGAGATTCTGGAGGACCTTTGACACGGCAGAGACGCTCTGCAGGGTCCAGCTGAGCGGGGATGCTAGCGGTATCTTACTTGCGATGAGATGATGTTTCGCTGAAATGAAAAGATGATCCTCGAGAGCTGCCTTTGTTCCTCCTACACCCGATACAGCTCCAGATCCTTCGCTACCCTGAGGGTCCTGTTAGCTAAAATAAGGCTCCGTTTACACTAAAGTTCTAAAGTACCGCAGCTGAAGCACTTAAACACAGAAACATAGCTGTGGGACTCAAGGAAGGAGAACGGCCAAAGTAAAACTTTTGTAGACGAGGAGCACAACGATGAAGAAGCAACACCAATTCTGCTCCGCTTCTTCAAATGCGCCTCCCGCAACCTTCACCAGTCACTCTCGTTTTGAGACGAGGCAGCAGGCTAATCATAGAACCTGGATCAGAATTTCCCATTTTAGGCTTTTTTCTTCACCTCAGCTGGTGCAGATGTAGATGTTAGTTTACCCATTAGCTCTGTTGCTCTCTGATGCTTTTGATCAATTCTTTTTGGCTGCTAAGGCTGGCCATCAAATAGCCTAGCTTACCTTGACATGCTATTGATAGTGATATTGAATTTTAAACTCTCAAATGACATAAAGGAAGTTCTGGCTTATTTTTAAGTGCTACCTGAAAAGCCTAATCTGCTAACCCTACCTGAAATCGATAGCTACACAAAGTTATTTGTGTGTTTTTGGTGGAATGGTCTTGTGACTTTGGAGCAGATCAGATTCTTAATGTACATCTTACTACCCTTTTAGGACCGTCCACTTCCCCTTGTAAAAGTAAAGATAACTTTAACAGCGGGCCCTGCTCCAGTTCGCCCCGATGAAGCAGGTTTTTCGAGGCGATATGCGATAAATTGCAACGGGAACTGTTGCGCCAGCAGGATGAGCCACTCACTGTTTGATCTGAAATGGGAAATACGACAACCCCTGGGGGCAGCGAAGGATTCTGGGTCTCAGCAGCACATTATGGAAACTCATCTGCATTCCGTCCCTTCTCAGAAATACATATCATAAGGGAAAACCAGAGCTTTTTTTATTCTTTTTAAGGTGTTTGAATGTGAATAATGTCCTAGTTTGTCAGAATGATATGCAGTGTTAAGGAGTTTTCTCTCAGTGTAACGTAGGTAACGCTCTCCTCGCCTCTCGCTCTCCCGGTGAGAGACAGAGGAGGCATCTTGCTCTTTTCCTTGTTTTCGTAGCTGGAAAAAAACCTTCACAGCCGACGAATGTCCACATCCATCCCTGAGGCGCCTGAGCGCATTGGGGACGCTCCTTTAGGACCCCACTTCACAACGCTGACTTACTCTGTTCGTTTCTGTTGAATGTCGTACCGACGTAACTGTAATCACGTAGCTAGCTCACTGCGGAGGTGTTACATAAGTGGTGTGTGCTTTGCATTCCAACTGGCAGCTCTGTGGAAAAGACACCTGTGTGTTTTTGTTCTTGGGAAATTCCACCTAAATTCACAGAGAGGAACCGCGGAACCGTCACGAACACAGCGAATATTGGGACGGTGAGGGAAATGGACGAGCAGTTCATCTCCACGACCGAAAACTGTCCGTGTTCTGTTCCGTTTTCCTGTCAAAACAACAGAGCTGCTCCCTCCAGGGGACCAAAACGCCGTCACCAATCAATCAAAGCAATCAATCGACGGCTCTTTGGTTGACAGATCAACTTCTCAACTAGGGTTCGACCGATATGGGACTTCAACGGCAGACAATTTTGTTGTCTGGACAGTTAAATCGTATCTCTCAACTCTGTTTACTTCCCAAAGTTAGAATTCACCTTATTTCATCAAAGGACTCGTATCTGGCGTAAATGAGCGTCTGGGCGTTGCACTCAAAGAGGCCTTGGCGGTCGCTGCCTCGAGAACAAAAATGAGCAAAAAAATCATTCCTTTTGGAAACTTGTTTTAAAAGCAGTCTTGTTGACCCAGATTTATAATGCTAATGTTGCACATGCTAGTTAATATAGGAACAGGTCTCTAACTAAAACAATCAGTGGCTGTAATGTTAACGTTGTGAGTTATATGCTAACGATGTCGATGCAGATGTTGCTTCCTGTGATATCTGGATCTTAGCTGGAACTATTTCTCAGAATATTTCAGATTTTTGCAGATGGTGCAGTTTTATTTGCTCCATCAGTCGACAACCTTCCTGATGAGGATCCGCGCCCTCGAGCCAAGCCTGCATTTCTCTGCCTGGAAGTGGTTGATTAGCATCTCTGTGTTGACTTCCTGCTCCAGGCAGAGTGGAAGTAGGTTGCAAAGCAACGACGAGAAGCAAGTAGCTGCTAAAGTCATTAACCGGAGACTAAATAATGCCCAAATATCGGTCTAACCCTGGATTACATCGTAGATTAGGAGCCAGGAAGCATGACTGGAACCGACCGTATCAGTCGCTAACAGCAGCTCTGTTGTCTGTCCTGAAGGTGTTCTTAAACATCACAAACTGTCGCCTTTTTCCCATCACAGGACGTAACCACCAATCATATGCAGTGTTGTATAGTCATGTTAATATCCCACATCTGGCCGGGCATGAGGGCGAAGGGGGAGGGGTGTGTCACAGATTTATCCGAGCAGCCCTTGCTTCCATGGGGCAACGTGGGGTTTCAGATTTCCATTTTAAATATTGTCTTTGTATGTTAACATGATGCTTTTTATGTCCATATACTGTTTAACTTTACCATGAGCTGTCCTGGCAAAGTAATAAAATATATTTATTTTAAAATCCACGTGTGGACATTTTTAGACTTTGGGAACCAGAGGAAACGTGACTAGAGCTCCGAGTTTCTCACATTCTTTGATGCTGCTGCACAGATGAGCCGAGAATCCTGCGGGTTTCCCTCCTGTAGGTCCGCTAATTTAGAAGCGAGATTAGCCACGCCCCTCGCGCGGCTTGTTGCCCATGATGGATGGGGGCGTGGCAACAAGAATATCGCCAGATCGTGCACTCTGGCCACGCCCACAACACGTATTTCAGACAAGGGCGTGGCCAGAGCAAGTTTGCTTCTTTTGTCGTGTCTGCTTGCTCCTAATATTGTAGAAAGATGAAGGAAATGTTTGATCATGTGACCAATAATCCACAGACCTCAGAATTCTGGTTCACCTCCAGAACATTTTCATTAAAGAACCAGGCCACAAATGTGCACATTTCATTGTTTACTTACTTCATGTTCAAAAAGTTACATATTATTTTAACAATTATAATGTGCTGAAGCACAGCGTCCTAACGTTCTAAAAGCCACAAATACAGAACATCTGAATGAGCATAAAAAAGAAATATATGTTTAATAAAAAGTGTAAAACACAAACACGTTAAAAATCATCAAAATGTCACATCGATGAAACTGAACAGAAAATGTACAAAAGTCTGTGAGCACAGGAGGAGTGTGTGACGTGATCGGCCGCTTCAATCGAACATGTCGTCGTCGGCGTCGTCCTCGTTGTCCGACTCATCGAAGTACTTGACCTCCTTCTTGGCGCGACCCGGCCGGTCTCTGCTGGCCGCCTTCAGCAGGCTCGGACCGTTGCTGTCGTTGTCCTCCTCGTCAGACGGAGGTTTCTGAGGTTTCTGAGCAGGAAGCACAACATATGCACAACCTGTGTTATTTCACTACACACACACACACACACACACACACACACACGTGTACCAGGGGCTGACACTCACTCTGGCCGCAGGTTTGTTCATCTTCTTCATGGGACTGTAGTCTTCTTCAGAGTCGGAGCCCTTCCTCTTCCTCCCCCGGCCTTTACCTGTACCTTTAAGAGCCGCCGACGGCTTCTTGTCCTCGGTGTCCGAGTCCGAGTCCCAGATGGATTTATCTGGTTTCTTTGTTTGTTTGGGTGCTGGTGGCTTCCTGGGTTTAAGAGCTACATCTGTCGGCTTCTTGGCAGCTGAAGGGCAAAGAGAAGCACGTCACTAAAGAGCGTCACAAACTGTGGCGTCCGTCACTGCGCCCTCTGGTGGACGCACCTTTCTTTGCCGGTGATGGTTTGTCAAACAAAGAACTGCTGGAGTAGGTGGAGAACATCCTGCCGCTGCTGCCGCCGTCATCGCTGTCGGACTTTGATCCGTCTGCAGGACAACCACAGAAGATCCCTAATCCCTCCATCTTTTCTGGATTAACCTTCAGCAGAGCGAGCCGATACTCACCGCTGTCGTTGCTTTTGTCAGAAAACGCCAACTTGGATGAGAAAATGCTGCTCGTCTCTTTCTTCTTCTCCACGGGCGCCGACCTTCAGACAGAGGACAGGAAGTGAAGGTTCTACTTGAACATAACTCCGCCCACGACATGCGACTGGACGAGCCCTTACATGGGCTTCTGTTTGAGCGAAGAGATGGAGATTCCGTTGTCCTCGTCCTCGTCCTCGTCGTCGCGGTCGTCGTAGCGGCTTTTGGTCTGAGAAGCGGGGAAGTCCTCTTTTGGCGATCTCACCGGGGAGGTTGTCACATCTTCCTCACCGTTCTCCTCCTCCTCGCCCTCGTCTTCCTCCTCAGAGAAGTCAAAGGTGTATTTGGGTTTGGAAGCTGAGAGAACACAACGAGAGGCGTCAGAAGCTCATCGGAGGTTGATGACCGAGTGGCCACCTGCGGTGGTGCTGGTGGAGACGCTGCCTCACCTGATGCCCTCTGGGACTTGTTCTCTCGGGGGATGACGAGCTCGCTGTTCTCCAGCTCGCTGTCTGACTTGGACTCGTCCTCAGACCAGGGGTTCCTCTTCTTCACCTTCTTCACCGTACTCTTGGGTGCTGCGGGTTTTCTCACTCTTGGAGCTCCTGAAAAGGACCAGTCAGGTTTGTTGGCAGCTGATAAACATCTCAGCACACTTCCCAATTGAACTCAGCATTTTCGTCACAGACTGGTTAAATGTCCGTACCAGGCTCCTTCTTCTCCTTTCTGACTCGTGGAGCCTTCGGTTTGGCTACAGAATTCTCTCCTGCTCCTCCTTCGCCGCCCAAACCGTCCTCATCGATCTCCAACTTAGCGGCCAGATCGGCGTCGCCCTGAGAAGGAAAAGAGGACCTGTCAGAACATTCCAGTCCCGACTCGTCTTGTTTGAGATCAACATCGTCTCTGGGTACCTTTTTCTTTTTGGTGAGTTTCTTGGCTGCATCAGATTTTATTGGCTGCGTTGGAGGCTCCACCCTTCGGGCAAACGGAGACGGCAATGTTTCCTCCAGGTTCATCTTCTTCACCTTCGGTTTTCCCACCTTCCCCTTCACCAGCTTGATCGCTTTGCCTGAGCTGAGCTCCTCTCGCTCCATGGCCTCCAATTTCTGATGGGTTAAACCAGTAAAACTCCAGTTAACTTGGGTTTATTGGCACAGCAGCTCATTAGCTGCGAGCAGCAGATGTACCTCCAGCTCCTCCACAAACACCGCCAGGTCCTCCTTCCAAAGATCCTCTGGGGATTTCTTCTGGAGCTCGTTCAGTTCTCCTCTCTGCACAACAGCACAGCCACCGTGGTTAAATATGGCACCCTCACAGATGGACCCTGAACCTCCTGAAGAACAAATCCCATCTAAATACCTTCAGGTCCCTCTGCTTGAGCAGCTCCTCCACCCTCTCTTTCGTCAGGCACCACAGAGGCATGTTGAGGATGTAGTTGAAGTTTGGTCCCGACGTGGAGCCAGAATCCAGCGACGTGTCGCTCTCGTTCCCGCCGTCTTCCTCCAGAGCCTGATGGAGTTTACACGGTTTACTCTCAGAACAACCTGAGCAAAATCCTCCATTTTCCTCTCAAATGATCTGAAGTGCTGGACAAAACGTGGACGTTGTGATGTGGAATGTGTGCTCAGCACCTTCTCTTGAGCCTTGGTCCAGGCAGCAACTGGATCCGATTCGAAGCCTTTCTGCACCAACATGCGGATCAGCTCACGCTTGGATTTGTTTTCTGTCCAGGTGAAGAAAAAGAAACATTAATATTCACCAATATTCAAGCTGCTGCACGACGTTCTGAGTTTCTGCCTCCTGACCTATGGAGACCTTCCCCTCGATCTTCTCCAGGACAAAGCGAGCCTGGTTGGAGAGCTTGGCGGCCTCGGCCCCCAAGCTGCCCACTAACCAGTCCTTCCTAAGCTTGTAGTAGTGCAGCCGGAGCTCGAAGAACTCCTTGAGGATGTCCTGGACCGACTCGTACCTCTTCATACAGCCCATGTGGTCGAACAGCACCTGAATAGATGACAAACGCCATTAATATTGCAGCTGTAAAGGACTTGGTGACCCAATTAGATCCACCATCAGTGTTGAGGTCAGAAATGATCTGGTTGCAGGAAACTGTGAGAAGAGTTGGTTACCATGGAGTTACAGGTCAGGCTGGACTGCAGCTTGAAGACTTTGTGAAGACCGACCGACTCGGCCTGGGCCAGCTTCTCCTCAGACATGCGGACCAGAAACTTGACCGTGGTGTCTGTGTGGTATTCTTTATAGTCGTTGATGAGAGCTGGTGTTTTGTCGCTGCCCTGCAGCATCGGCTCCAACACTGACTCCTTGTAGGCCTGCACACCAGGAGACACACGTTTGTCCTGAGACTGGACCCTTTCACCTACAGACGGATGGAGGACGGCGCCAACAGTACCTGCGTCCACGTCCGGACTGGAAGCTCTGTGACCTCAATGGTGTTTTTGTCTATGACCGACACCTCCCCACTGACCAGGTACTGGTTCTGTCCCAGCTCGTGGATCACTCCTTTGAAGTTTTTATAGCTGGGGAGCTAATAGGCATACAGGGAGGGGAGGGGAGGGGAGGGGAGGGGAGGGGAGAGGAGAGGAGAGGAGAGGAGAGGAGAGGAGAGGAGAGGAGAGGAGAGACACTTCAACAAGTCTGAATAGTTTTGAAGCATCCTCCTCTTCGCTCTGACGGGCAGTCAAAAACCTGCAAAGGGCCTCATCACAGACCACATTGATGACATCACCACTTCATAGAGAGGGACACATTGACGGGTCAGAACCTGGGTGAGAACCAATGAGGCATGGCTCTGTCAGCCTATTTACCATCTGCAGGGGGTCCTGGTGGTTCAGCATGCGGTAGATGTTGTTGACGATCTCTCTCACATCATAGTTTGGAATCTTGCAGGCCCAGCCTGTCCCGATTCCCTCTGCGCCGTTCACCAGCACCATGGGAATTATGGGAATGTACCACTCGGGCTCCACCTTCTGGTTGTCATCGTACAGGAACTTTAGCAGGTTTGAATCAACCGCGGGGAACAACAGTTTGGCAAGAGGACTGCGGGGAACGAGAACGCCGTTACAACCATGTTCCGAGTTCTTGACCCTTGACGGGAACGTCGGTGTCGCTGTTCTACCTGAGCATGGTGAAGATGTAACGGGGGCTGGCAGCATCTTTGCCTCCATTGATGCGAGTACCAAACTGACCCAGAGGCTGCAGGATGTTCAAGTTGTTGCTGCCCACAAAATTCTGGGCCAAGTTGACGATGGTCATCATGAGAGCTTGCTGCAGACAGACGGAGGAAGAAAACCCGAGGGTCCGCGATTAGACCTGTGATCCCTCAGTAAACAGGGACGGGAACGGAGCGCTCACCTCGCCATGATGATAGGCCGACATCTCTGCCACTGAACCAGCCAGCTGAGCCACCTTCACCTCCCTCTTGTCGTTCCTCTTGAGGCAGGTGAACAGCACCTTCCTCTGGCCTGGTTTTAAACCTGGAACACACGTCCTGTCATCAGAGACAGGACGCACTCGCTGCAGGTACCACAAAGATACCAACTTCTCAACCTGAATACATACCGTCAACTAAGGATGGAATGGACCGCTCGTTGTCAGAGTTGGAGAACAGGATCAGCTCTTTGTTGATGAAGTCGTTGTAGGAAAGATGTCTAGCCTGGCTCCCGTACAGATATTGCTTTAAAAAAATAAAGGTTTTAAAAAAGAGAAATAAATTGAGCTGAAAAACATGCAGATGAAGACGGGGAGGTCACCTACCTCTGGCAGGCCGTGCATCCTCCTCTGGCGTCTGTCCTCCATGAAGTTGGTCAGCCACTCTTTTCTGTCATCCGTCTTCTTTTTACTGAAGGCCTGGAACAGAAACGGCCACAGATTACAGGCCTGAACATCTCACCCACAGCCGGTGGTGTGAGAGGCCGCACTGCACCGCGGCAATGATGGGGATGAGCTGTATCCTGCTGGGTCACTCACCAGAGTTATGGCCGCGTCATCCTCAGCGCCGCTGTATCTGAAGGTAATTCGGTGCTTCTCCATCTCCGCAAAGTATTCCTTGGCCTCCTTGCTCGTGCTTGTACCCAAACCTTTAAGAAAATGGCTCGTTTTCATTTAAAAGTCAACTTGAGGGAAAAGTTTGGCCGTTGTAAACACAAGGACGAACCTTTGTAGTACTTTATATGCCAACTTTTATAATTCTCCGTGTGTTTCTTCCACTCATCAAACTCTGGAATGCTGTAGAATGCCATTTCCTGCTTGTTTTTGGTCGCCTGTTGCAACACAACAACAAATTAACCTGTTGGCCCAAACCAACCACCAGAACCTCCTGAAACACTGTAGGAAGCAAAATGATCAGCTCAAAAGAGCCCAATCATGGAAAAGAGCACCAAAGAAAATATCAAGTATACACGAGAGCATCTCCGTTACCTTGACGATGGGTGTGATGAACTCCTCCAGGAACGTGTGTTTTAGGAGCGACGGCCAGTTGTGATGGAAAAAGTTGATGAGAAGTCCTTTGATGTGGGAGCCATCTTGATCCTGGTACAACACAGACGTGTTAACCCACTGGCTGAACTGGTTCCCAGTCCAATAAACCCGTACAAGCCTCCACGCCACAGCTCACCTGATCCGTCATGATCATGATCTTGCCGTAACGCAGGCTCCTCAGGGATTCTGGGTCGTCGTAGCTCTTTTTGTACTGAAGCCCAACGATTTTGATGATGTTGTTAATCTCTGCGTTTTCCATAATCTGTGAAACCAGAAAGCAGCTCCTTAGCACCTCCCAGTTTAATTGATCATCTCTGAAGGATCCACAAGAATGAAACTTTTCCACACCTGCTTGTGTGTTGCCTCCCGGACGTTAAGGATCTTTCCTCTGAGCGGGAAAACTCCGTAACGATCTCGCCCAATGACTCCGAGTCCAGAAACAGCCAGAGACTTGGCCGAGTCTCCCTCGGTGAGGATCAGAGTGCATTCAGAGGAATGTTTCCCACCTGCCCAGCAAGAAGAACACTTTGTCATTTTAGGTGTCAGCGCATCGTTTTCTGAGCAGCAGCTGCTCAGTGAAAGTTTCACCAGTTAATTTTAAGTTATTTATCCATCAAACTGGTGAAACTGGGATTACAACTGAAAGCAACTTTGTTCCCTGATGATTTGACTCAAGTCCCATTTTTATCTATTTTTAAATGTCATGGAAATTTAAACCTCTAGCACCATCTAGTGGACAAAGAGGTGTTTGATATTTTGTGGGACTAATATAAAATCTGACCTCATCCATGTTAATTTTCTTCCAGACAACATGGAAAAGATTCTTTTTGCCCCACTCTGCTGAACGTGTTCTCTCTGAACTTGGGCTGAAGCACCATAAGGTGATAGAACGCATGTCTGAAGGGTCCTTCTCATGAGCAACGGCTCGCTCACTGAACCTGCACATTACATTTTCAGAATGCACCGTTGACACACCGGCATCGTTGGCGTCGTCCAGCTTGGGGATGCCTTTGATCTTGCTGTGTTTGACAGACGAGCACTTCTTATTCAGCTGCGTCTGAGCTTTGAACTTGACCCAGTTGAGGATGCTCTCCACGATGCCGCAGTTGGTGGCCTGTGAGGGACAGAGACAGCGTGATTTCACCACTGACGTCCAGCTGTTTGACCATCGGTGGCTGGAGGAGGAACGTCCTTACGGCTCTGATGAATTTGTCCGACAGAGGACATTTGGACCCAAAACTCTTAGTCTGCAGTGTCATGTTCTCCTTGGTCTGGGAGTCAAAGGACGGGTTCTCGATCAGTGCGTTCACAAACACCCAGATGTGGTTCTTCACCTGGTGGAACAGAGTCAGGACTCAGTTTCTTAAACAAGCGTGTAGAGAAAACTGCATTGACCGGATATGTTGCCATGGTTACGCTACCTGGAAGGGTTTAACTGTCACGCCTGCCTTGTTCTTCTTCTTCACTACTTCAATCAGTTTGGCCACAATCTGGTCCACCACATAATCGATATGTCTGCCCCCCTGCAACACACACGCTCTGGTTAGCTCTGGGGCGAGTGTGTCCCTCCCACTTTGTGACCGGGCTGACGGACCTTGGTGGTGGCGATGCTGTTGACGAAGCTGATCTGCTGGAATCCTTTCTCGCTCAGGGTGAGACAAACCTCCCAGCGCTCATTTACCGCCTCGTTCACCACTTTCAGCGCCACGCCCGTCTCGTCCAGTTTGTCCTTCACGTAGAGGTCCACGTAGCTGCGGAAGCCGTTGACCTTTGGTGTCCAACCAGAAAATCCCATAACATTTATATCGTGCTTTTAAAAAATCAAATGGACTTTGAGATAGAAAAAAGACTTACAGGTAATTTCTTTCCATTCAATGTGACTTTCACTCCTTTGCAGGAACCGGCCACGTCGTACGCTCTGCGTGTGAGCAGCGCGATGATGTCCTTGTCCAGTTTTTCCATCTTGAACTTGGACAGGTCGGGCTGGAAGGTCACGCAGGTGAAATCGTCCCCGTCAAAAAACTTGACCTTGGGGTCAGAAGTCTTGGTCATGTTGTTCTGCCACGTCTGAGGACAGAGAAAGGTCACAAGGTCATGCACACACACAAGGTTAACGCGGTCGTGTCTAACTTAAAGCACCGTGTGAGTGAGGCGATTTCTGGCCAGAAAATGGTGTGATGATGGTGAGGAAGCACCGCGTGTCCCGATAACCACAGGAACAAACACAAACTTACCTCAGACGTGACCTTCAAACCCCTACAAAAACAGCATCACTATGATTGTCAGTCAGAACTGTTGCTGCAATGAAATTGTCACCAGTTCAAACATCTGGAGCCTGAATCGTGTGCGTTGCTATAGAAACCCCATTGCCAGGGCAAAGTTTAGGGCTCCTGGAAGAGTGGCAGGCTCACCTGTTTGAAGCTGTGTCTGTACTCCTTGCAGGCGGTCTCCACGGTGAACTTGGTACTGAAGATGTTACAGAGTTTAGCTCCGTAGCCGTTCCTCCCACCTGAGGTCAAACAGCCTGTTAGCGCTGAAGATGGTCTACACTGACCCCTGGGGTCACCTGCTGACCCGGAGGTCCTCACCTGTGACCTTCTTCTCCTCGTCATCGTAGTTGCTGGACGTCAGCAGGTGTCCGAAGATCAGAGCGGGTACGTACATCTTCTCATCCTTGTGCTCCACCACGGGGATTCCTTTCCCATTGTTCCAGATGGAGATGGTGTTGGACTCACTGTTGGAGATGGGAGTCAGCATGTTGCCATGGTTACAGAACAGAAGTTAGACCGTTGAAACATATTCCAATAGAATCCATGCCCGTTCCTCAGCCACCACCTGAGCAGCTCGCTGATGTTTTTACCATCCTCCCCGACTCTCAGTAATGATGCCAGTAATCATGAAGCTAACGTTGGTCAGCCCACGTTAAAACAAAGTTCTTAACATCAAGGCAGCATTCAGGCAGCGACAGCTGGAGCCACGGCGGCGGTACTCACGGGTCGATGCTGATCTTGATGGCCGTCATGTTCTTGTCTCGTTGTTTGTTGTCCGCTGCGTTGACTGAAACGCAGAAAAAAGGATGATAGACGAGTCCAAGAACATAAAGGCACCCTTTAACTTCTGTTCACCCCCAGATGCTCATATGAATCCACATAAAATCAGTAAGGTCACATCTCCTGATAATCAGCCACTCTGGCCTGAAACAGGGAAAACTTGAATTTCCTTCGAGAAACACTGAAAAATGCAGTGTCCATGCGTAGATACGGACCAGGAACTTCAGAGGTCACGTCACAGAACCACCTGCTCTAATGAAGGAGCGTCAGCATCAGAGGTCCAGCGTGTTCACCTAAACTCACCGAGAATTTCATCAAAGATCTTGTAGAGTCCTGGAACGTAGCTGATTTCCCTCTGGTTCATCCCAACATCTTCGTCAAAAACCCACATTTGCTGCAAGAGAAACCACTTCAGTGATCAGAGCTCCACATTCAGCAGTGGTCCTGTTGGTCCAGGAAGAGCTTAGCTGCTGATCTGGGCTGACCTGGGTCACGGGCTCCACGCTGCCGATGTAGGTGTCAGGACGCAGCAGGATGTGCTCCAGCTGGGTCTTCTTCTGGTACACTCGCTCCACGGACAGCTTGGACGCCGCCTTATCCTTCCTGGCTGCTTCCATCTTACCAGCATCACCTCTGCCGTTCGCCGCCTCCTGTTGAAACAGCCGAGTTTAGAACCCTCCAGACAGCTGCTGCTGCCAAGGCTGACGGCTGGAACCCACAACACAGGTACTGCACCACAAACACAGGGTTCTGTTGGAACGCACTGGTTAGAATGGTTACACTGGGACAGAGAGGACTGTTAAATGGACTGGTTACACTGGGACAGAGAGGACTGTTAAATGGACTGGTTATACTGGGACAGAGAGGACTGTTAAATGGACTGGTTACACTGGGACAGAGCGGTAACAGATTTGTTACACTAGGACGGAGAGGGATATTAAATGGACTGGCTATACTGGGACAGAGAGGAGCATTAAATGGACTGGTTATACTGGGACAGAAATGGACTGGTTATACTGGGACAGAGGACTATTAAATGGACTGGTTATATTGGGACAGAGAAGACTATTAAATGGACTGGTTATACTGGGACAGAGAGGGATATTAAATGGACTGGTTATACTGGGACAGAGAGGACTATTAAATGGACTGGTTATACTGGGACAGAGAGGACTATTAAATGGACTGGTTATACTGGGACAGAAATGGACTGGTTATACTAGGACAGAGAGGACTATTAAATGGACTGGTTATACTGGGACAGAGAGGACTATTAAATGGACTGGTTATACTGGGACAGAGAGGACTATTAAATGGACTGGTTATACTAGGACAGAGAGGACTATTAAATGGACTGGTTATACTGGGACAGAGAGGACTATTAAATGGACTGGTTATACTGGGACAGAGAGGACTATTAAATGGACTGGTTATACTGGGACAGAAATGGACTGGTTATACTGGGACAGAGAGGACTATTAAATGGACTGGTTATACTGGGACAGAAATGGACTGGTTATACTGGGACAGAGAGGACTATTAAATGGACTGGTTATACTGGGACAGAGAGGGATATTAAATGGACTGGTTATACTGGGACAGAGAGGACTATTAAATGGACTGGTTATACTAGGACAGAGAGGACTATTAAATGGACTGGTTATACTGGGACAGAGAGGACTATTAAATGGACTGGTTATACTAGGACAGAGAGGACTATTAAATGGACTGGTTATACTGGGACAGAGAGGACTATTAAATGGACTGGTTATACTGGGACAGAGAGGACTATTAAATGGACTGGTTATACTAGGACAGAGAGGACTATTAAATGGACTGGTTATACTGGGACAGAGAGGACTATTAAATGGACTGGTTATACTAGGACAGAGAGGAGCATTAAATGGACTGGTTATACTGGGACAGAGAGGACTATTAAATGGACTGGTTATACTGGGACAGAGAGGACTATTAAATGGACTGGTTATACTGGGACAGAGAGGACTATTAAATGGACTGGTTATACTGGGACAGAGAGGACTATTAAATGGACTGGTTATACTAGGACAGAGAGGAGCATTAAATGGACTGGTTATACTGGGACAGAGAGGACTATTAAATGGACTGGTTATACTGGGACAGAGAGGGATATTAAATGGACTGGTTATACTGGGACAGAGAGGACTATTAAATGGACTGGTTATACTGGGACAGAGAGGGATATTAAATGGACTGGTTATACTAGGACAGAGAGGAGCATTAAATGGACTGGTTATACTGGGACAGAGAGGACTATTAAATTGACTGGTTATACTGGGACAGAGGCTACATTTACTGGTTATATATTGTCCTTGTTTTCACAATGATGTCACTTTTATGTAAACATCAATACTGGTCTCCGTGACTGAGCATTGAGCTGCCTTGATGACGTCACCCGTCGTCGTAAACAGTGTATATCGTGGACTTTCTCCTGTTTTGCTGTGGTCCTGGATTAGAGTGTTTTCCGAGCGTGTCGGGTTCGTGTTGAGACTGTTGAGACCTGTGTGACTGTGTGATGTCGGGGTTGATCGGTGCTGGTAACCCGGCCAGTTTAAACACCAGCTGCTCTCATCGTCCCGCTCTGGGGATTTAAACGCAGGCTCCGGCTGTCGCTGCTCTGGCCGTAATAACTCGGTGTGTGATAACTCCAGTTACTACGAGTTAATTACTTAGCTATATGACAAACTAACTTACCAGCCAAGCCAGTCCTCCGCTTCCCGCTGCGCCGTTGGACATCTTTCTTTGTGGTACCGATTTTCGTCTTCAAGATGTCTTGGAATCGCTCAAAACCGCAGTGGGATTAAAAGTGTGTCCGCACAAAAGGCGCCTCAGATGGTGAATTGGGTCCAGAGGGGTTTATTGTCCATGTTCGTGTTCCGTTCGCGTTAGAGGTGATATCTGGAGCGGAGCATCGTAGGCAGAGGGGAGTGTTCCGCGGCTATTGTTAAAATCGACAAGCGGTGGAAGAGCAGGCCCAAACTTCCAACAAAGATGCTAACCGGGCTACTCGCCGCGAAATAAATACTGTACACAGCTCAAGCGATAAACAGACTCACAACTACAAGCAAAACCCGAAGGGAGTGACGCGGGACACTAAGGTAAAGGCCCCGGAAATCAAACCCTCAGCACTTTTCATTTAAAAATAAAGGAATTTAAGCTAGCGCTCGCATCCCCTGTCCGGCTCCTCCATCTGCAGGACAGACGGCGAATCGTCTCGCGGATCTCGCCGACCAATCAGGTGCCGGCTTTTCAAAATAACCGGCATTCCTGCCAATGGGAATTGAGAACACTCAATGGGCAGTTCCCTGACGCCACCGCAAGAGGGAGACAGAACGGCCACAGAAAATCCAGACGTGTTTAATTAATGCGCTTAAAAACCAGACCGCAGGAAAAGCAGTTAACCCCGACCGCATTTACCGACACTCCCAGCACACATCCACATCACTGCAGACGGATATGTATAGAATACAATAAACCCAACACCAATAATCAGTTTATTACAGGCAGAACCACTGGCATTAAATCCGGTTTGTTGTATTGTCCCATTGACCACACGTTTCATCCCACTCAGGAGAAAGACGTTCCAAACACTATGGCTTTGTAGATAAAACTCTTCATAGTTTCCACATTTCACACAAAAGACATTTATCAACACTCGTATCTCCATCTGGACCCAATATTGCACTCTTGTCAGCACTGTAACTCCGAAGCTCTGGAGTCATCGAAGGAATGCTCTGGAGCTCCACGTCAACTTCCGTCAATCATCTTCGAGGTAGATTTGGACTTCAAATGAGTATTCTTCCGTATGCTTCTGGCTTTGCCTGAAGAGCTGCGAGTGCTGCCATGACGCGTCGCCATCACCACCACCAAGTTCTGCTGTGATGACCAACTCTGGTGAGCCGGCGACATTCTGGAAGGACTGCACGTTCCCATCTGAAGGGGGAAACACAGGAAAATTGTCAGGAAGCGTTACATTTACCTGGGCAGTAATTGTTATTGTACCTCCAGAGAACTCTGTGGTAGTCGGGCCAGCCTGTAAACGCCAGCAGACTCTCCCAGATTGAAACGTCTGACTGGCTGCCATGATGGAAACAGATTTTATCTTTAAACCTACTGGACTAAAGTCAAACTTCCAGCTTATCCTGCCCTCAGAGGAGCCTTCTGTTCGAGCGATGTACACCTGAAGAAGGATACAGACTTCTGCAGTTGATATTCACAACTAATTGCTTTGGTGTTAGTTGTATTAAATGATCCAAACATAGAGAGTAATGAATCATACCATCTCCCAGTCGTGCTCTATTTTTCTGAAGACGGACTCCTTCTTCCACAAGCACCGATCCCACGTCTGAATCACCTCAGAGTTGTTGGATACGCGACAATACTCGTCTTTGACTGAACTGTAGCGCACATGCAGGAATCTGTCGGCCTTCTCTCGGTCGGTCGGGGTAAACACGAAACCTGCAGACTGAATGAACATGCAGACACAAGCAGACAGACTTGAATGTAGTTGTGCTGCCACCGGTGTTGGGAATTATCCAGATGTGTCTGAAGAGAGTTGTAAAGTACTTGTGTGGTGGTCTCTGTGTCAGCTGCTCTGGTCTCCCCCCGTGCTATCCTCCATGCCAGAGAGCCAGAGTTTCTCCCTCCCAGCTCTCCCTCCTTTGGTTTCTTGGGGGATATAAACTCAACCAGTTCGACCAGCAGCCGCTCTGTCAGCTCCCTCTTCCTGTCTGGACTCAGAGACTGCTGCCTCTTCAGCGTCGCAGCAGCCAGATTTACATCAGGGTCACCAAACAGGAGCCACGTGTGCAGAGTTAAAAGGGTTCAGACTTACTGAAGCATTCAAGCCATTGATGGTGTGCATCAGCCAGGCCTCCTGAACTCTGGTCCTTCTCTCCAAAACCTCTGGATGTTTGCAGGAATACCTCCAGGTCACGTCAACCACCTGTGACGGACAAAATTAAGCCACAGTCAGAGACAATATGGACCCAAAGGCTTTGACAGCACCAGCTTGTTGGCTCTTGTCTGACCTGGTCCTTAGAGAAAGCCAGAATGTAGGAAAGTTTCTTCCCCCAGCCAGCCTCATACAGCAGAGGCTTATCACAAACATTCTCACAGGAGTCACAGTGCAACCAGCGGCGCTGAGAAAACGAGTATACTTCCGTCCACACGTGGTCTGAAACACCAGGACAAGAGAATTCTTGTGACTTCTGAAATCATTTCCAGTGGAACACCTGAGATGTGGTGAGTAAATCACACATGCAGCAATAAGTCACGTGAAACCTTTAGCGGAAAGCTCAGATCAAAATCTTACATCATTTTAGATGAAAAGATCTACCAGGGCATTACGGGTCAATTAGCTGTCCAAAAGACTGACAACTCCCACATATCACAAAATATTAAGACATTTGATACTGAGACCTGACAGAGTCCCTCAGTTTGGTTCTGCAGTCATGTTCATACCTGTGCTGTCCCACACGTATCGGGCCTCCAGGCCCAGCGCTCGGCAGCACAGCGTGAAACAGTTAGCCCACTCCCCACAGCGCCCCCTCTTGGTCTGAAGAAGCTTCTCAGGATTATTATATCTGTTGTTTACAAATGAGAAACAAACCTGAACTTCAACACTTATCCCCACATTTGCAAAAGTAAAGGCCTCTAAATTAGGGGATGATTACTGGTTATTGTTCTTAATGAGACAAGACAGACTGGTTTTCCATGACAAAACGAAGCAAGGTGGGAGTACTGGTTTGTAATTAATGACCATCTAGTCTTCTCATGGTCTGTTTTTCCTTGAGAAGCAACATATGACAATATGTTTCTCATATCTAGGAAGTAAACTGAAGTCCACAAAGGAGAAGTAAGAACAAAGACAAACCTTGGGAATCTGGTGGAGAGCTGGCAACTCTGACAAAAGTGGTTCTCCACCCGCTGAGCCCCCCAGCGGAGGTCATCTGTGGTGGGACTTAGGGAGCCTTGATTCTGGGTAGAGCCCCCACAGCGGCTGCAGGGCAGACAGTTGACCCAGGAGAAGAAGGCCTGTTTGAACCATCTTAGCAACTCCAGCACCAGGAAGTCCTCTATTCCCAGTTTGCACTCTACAAAGATCAAAAGAGGAAATTTATCACCACCATTACTGGACTGGTATCAGTGTGAAATAGCCATTTATCCCAAACTCTGAGAAAAGGGCATTTAAATAATTTCTTCAAAGATGCCAAAAATGACTGAGGCATCATGATTTTTACTCATCAACCCAGCACGTATTCAGATGATATCCTAGTTCTACAATGTCAGCTTCACCTGGATCAGCCTCTTTTGCCTTGTTCAGATTTTGCTCTGCAGAGGACAACAGTTGCTGCTGAGGAATGACTCTTCTGGCTTCCTCCTGCAGATCAGAGCTCTCATACAGCATCACGTTTTGGAAATTTGACTGCAGGGTCACAAAAAAGCTCATGCTGCTCTCCTGAAGGTAAGACAACATCCAGTCAGCAAAATAAACATCCTTACTGAATGTTGCATTTATTAAACCACATCTTTACCAAGGACGACGGTTGTGGTGTGGCCGGCGGGATGGCCTGACTGGAGGCAGCGGCAACGGAACTTTCTGGTTCTGGGGTGGAAGCTGCAGGTTGAACAGGCTGTCCTCCACGAAGCCTTTGGTCCCTCTCCGTTGCTATGGAGTCTCTAATGAGCTTCAGCTGCTCCACTGATGCAGATTTGGGGAAGACGAGGTGAGTCTCAGCCTGAGAAGGTTAGAATATTTTCATAAATGTCCACAACCTTTGTTGGACTAGAAGGTTTGTTGTCATCTGGCACTACCTCCTCAAAGCCCATCTCAAAGAGGCATTCCACTGCACCTTTGATGGGTAACAGCTTGGTTGAAAAGGTCGGATTGCCGATACGTATAGATCTGTATTTTTCCTCATTGGGAAACCTGTTTGGAGACACATCACAATAACCAGTGATGATGCCATTTTGACATTTAAAAACAAAGTCATCTTTTAGCGTAACCTAATACAGTCACATTTTTAAATACCGCCAACAGATTGACCGATTGTTTTGTCTGTATCCTTAATGTATTTGTACAGGCACAAATTCCACGTTTACATATCTCATCTTAAACCAGCACTGCGTTATTTACTGCTCTGCTTTTACCTTAAAATGTTGTCCGCATAAGTCAGCAACAGCTTGGCGGCGTCTAGAAAATCGTCATTTGAATTCTCGCACAGTGTTGCGACTGCTGCTGAGGCCGACATTTTTAATGTTTAAAAGAACAACTAAAAGGCTTTCAAACGTCTCTCAGCGTAATATAACTGGTCAGGGTTATTTCCGGCTAATAGGTCCGCGGGGTCCTAGTTCTGGCGGACGTTTAGACGCCTGACTAGAATTGTCTGAATTTAAATGCCATCTTGGCAGTTTAACTAAAACATTAACCTTAACCAAGTCTATTAATAATATACGGTTTCATCTTTCTTAGCTGAGCATAACATGTGTACACAGATACATCCGTTTCTTATATTATTAATACTGGCGTTTACTATGCGGCCTAAAAAAAGAATAAACACCCCTTATGTCAATCGCCTTGCAATATTTTTTTTTTTAAAAATCGTTGATCAAAACATGAATCTGTTCACAGTTTTGGAGCGAAATCTTCAAAAATTTCATCAGGTAAGGAAATTAATTAAAATAAGTATAGTTGTGTCTCCAAAGCGCGCCACAATTCGTGATTAAGCACCAGCTCACTAAAGCTACAAGCTAGCTGTCAATCTGCAGAGACCTCATGGCTACTCCGTTAACCTGTTGGGCTAAACTGCTGCTAAAGCCGCGGAACGTCAGGGCAGTTGCTCGCAGGGTCCCGTGTGTATGGCCTCCCCAACATTCCAGACAGCACAGTTCTGGAAATGACAGAAAACGGGTTGTTGTTACTGGCATGGGGTTAATCTGTCCTCTGGGAAGTGGCACCTCACTGGCCTGGGAGCGTCTTATCAGAGGTCAGAGTGGGATTGTTGCCCTCCACTCAGAAGAGTACAAGACAGTCCCCTGTAGGGTGGCAGCTCTGGTGCCCAGAGGAGAGGAGCAGGGTCAGTTTAAGGAGGAGAGTTTCGTCTCTCGAGGGGAGAGTAACAGCATGTCATCAGCCACTGTCATGGCCCTTGCAGCTGCTCAGCTTGCCTTGGAGGACTCAGGATGGCACCCCCAAACCCCCGAGGAGCAAGTCAGCACCGGAGTTGCTGTTGGAATGGGCATGGTGCCCCTGGATGAAATTGCACGGACCTCTGCTGCCTTTAAAGAAAGGGGTTACAATAAAGTCAGCCCCTTCTTTGTTCCTCGCATCCTTGTCAACATGGCTGCTGGACACATTAGTATCAAACACAAACTGAAGGGTCCCAACCACGCGGTCTCCACAGCCTGCACGACTGGTGCGCACGCCATCGGTGATGCTGCCAGGTTCATTGCCCATGGCGATGCTGTTGCTATGGTTACAGGTGGAACAGAATGCTGTGTGGGGCCCCTGTCATTGGCTGGCTTTGCCAGGGCACGGGCCCTCGCCACTAGGTGGAACAGCAATCCCACGGCAGCATCGAGGCCCTTCCATCCAGAGAGAGAAGGTTTTGTGATGGGCGAGGGAGCAGCGGTGCTCCTTCTAGAGGAGATGGATCGTGCAGTGACAAGAGGAGCCAGGATCTACGCTGAGGTTCTGGGTTATGGGCTCTCTGGGGACGGCAGTCACATCACGGCGCCTGCAGCAGATGGAGACGGAGCGTTCAGGTGATGACGACAAGCATGTTTGTGTGCTTGCATGACAGATTAGAAACTGATACATATTGACATTGTAAATGAAACCGGTCTGTTCAGGTGCATGGCTGCAGCTCTGAGAGACGCCGGCATCTCTCCGGCAGAAGTAACGTACGTCAACGCTCATGCCACCTCCACACCTCTGGGTGATGCTGCTGAAAACGCCGCCATCAAGAGGCTCTTCCAGGAGAACCTCCACAGCTTGGCCGTCTCCTCCACTAAAGGGGCCACGGGACATCTGCTGGGAGCCGCTGGTGCCCTGGAGGCAGCCTTTACAGCCCTGGCTTGCTACCACGGGGTGCTCCCTCCGACCCTCAACCTGGACCGCACTGAGCCAGAGTTTGACCTGAACTACGTCCCCTGTGCTGCACAGCCGTGGCTGACTGGGGGCCGACGGGTGGCCCTCACCAACTCCTTTGGATTCGGTGGCACTAACGCGTCACTTTGTCTGGCCAGCGTATGACAGACACACAGCCATTTAACATACATTTGTTCATAAGACTGATTGAGAAATGGTGTCAATACAGACTGATATGTAATCACATGTTACAATGCAAAATATTCCAGTAAAGCATTAAAAATGTGACAAAACCAAGTTAAAGATCGTTTTTTAAAATTAGAATTCAATAATTTAAACAGAGAATGATTGAATCATGTTGGACATTTTAAAAATATTTTAGTCCTAATGTCAGAAGCAGAGTTTGAAGTGATAAATAATGAATAATGCTACTTTTAATAATTTTTTATTTTGAAGCTAATTTTATATAGAATATTTTTTAATTCTAGTTGAAAGTAAAACTGTTCAACAGAATATAATGGAATAATAATGTAATATTTTAATAGGAACTCAAAGAATTATATTAGAACTTCTTATCAAATGAAGTTAATTCTCAGTTCTGATGACGTTGCCTTATCTTTGTGTCCGGCAGGGGGCGCTGTTGCGCATCAAACCTCGCCTGTGAACGACCCTCAGAAAGATTTTTAGGACTCCAGTTAAATAATTCAGTTAAATGTTCAGCATCACTTTGTGATGTTATTTCTCTTCAAACACTTTGTTTTGTCCCCAGGGAGAAATTGAAAGGGCATGAAGAACATCCAAAAGACAAACAGCACATTAAACAATAAAAACATACACAAAGTGCTGCAGTTAAAATATTTCCTGCAGCGGTCAAAGAGCTCTCAGCTCCACTCTAAAGAGCTCCATGCACACAAACAAATCAGCCAATAATCCATCTCTGATATCTGCTGCAGGCATCTAAACATCCTGTCACTGACATGTGACTTATGTGTAGTTAAAAGCTCAGTTGAAGGTAATTTAAACATTTATGCAATTCTAAGATCCAGTGCAGGAATGAAATGTAAAAAGTTACAAATATTTCGGCTCCATTCTTTGAAGAGAGCAGCGTTGACGTCGTCCATCCCTCTCTTCTGTCACATCATTCTGAATTTATCCTCTTTTCTCACCGGGACGGAACCGCCTGATGTAAAACTGGACCTGGTGATGAATCATCTCTGCAGGCCCAATTATACACTTTTATCTTCTGGCTGTCACATCCAGCTAATGAATAAATGAATTATTCATCCGTTAATGAATTAAAATAATCTGACAAGGATTCATGAGGTGTGTTCTTCCTCGTAGACATCACTTCCTGTCCAGCAGCTGCTTCCTGTCGCTGCCGCAGTGATGCTGGATGATTGGAACCAAAACTGTAAATGTGATCACACGGATGTGTGAAAAACAGACGGATGAAAGCATGAAAACAGCGAGCAGGAAGGAGCCGCTCGCTGGGGGAAACACTGTCACTTCTCCCCTTTCAGCATTTAAGACTTTGCTTCATTAAATTCCCCCTTTTTGACAATTGCTGCCTCCTAATTAGGAAGTGTCCTGAGTTGAGTTGTGGTCACCATGGCAACAGAGTCAGTGTGCATTCCCTTTGATATCCCCATGTCCCACATGGAGCACAGTTCATCACCATGAACTAAAATTAGAACATGGCTGGGCTTCATCAGCACGGCGGTGGTGCCGTGGACGCCGCCTCGTGATGGCGACATCATCACGAGCTGTTTTAGACGTCAGACATTATAGAAATCGCTGCGTGATTGTTAACGTCTGCAGCGAGTGTTGGGAAATGCCCTCCCCCTCTCCACCCGTTCCCACTCACGGTTTCCTCCTGTTCTAGGCAGTTTTCCCTTCTGCTGTTCAGGGGTCAGACTGTGATTCTCTAAAGGCTCCAGAGACAAACCTGTTTGTAGCAAATGCTGTTTAAATAAAGCTGGAGTCAAATGAGTGCTAATAAATGCTTAAGTTGAATGTTAAAGCGTCTGAAAGCAGCTTTCAGCCTGATGCAGAGCGATAAAACTTCAGGTTGCTGCGACGCCAGGCGTTAGCATGTTAGCATTAAATTGAGGTTTATGTTGAACAGTGGGCTGTGTGAGAACAGCTCCTCGCACTCGTCGTCGTCGTGGCCTTGGTGGAGATTATTGGTCGGGCTGATAACAGCTTCCTGACGGGCTGCGGATGAATTTTCATTATGAGCAACTGAGAACTGCAAACACGCTGTGATTAATTTGTCCTGAATCAGCTGCCTTCTCTCGTCTGGCTCCTCTCTGGGAGATCACCGACAAATGCCGGCGTCTTCCCAGCAGCCGGCAGAAGGAAGAAAAGGGGCTTCGACCATCTGCTCTTTTTCAAATATGGCAGCAAAAACTGTTTTCATGCGCCGATGTTCATGTGGCTGCAGCTCCATCTGCGCCTCAGCGTGAAACGATGGACGATGGCACCTCGTCTCCCAGCAGCCCGGTGAGAGATGTTCCACTGTATCAGCCATCAGCTCTCGTTGGAACCTTTCATCGGGTTTCATCAGGTAAATCAGGAATTTGAGGCCTTTTAAGGCTTCGAGGCCTTGAACTTGTTCATTATCCCAACGTCACGATTAAACGTCTGTTAGGGCTTTTGATTCTGGATCAGAACCAAACTGTTTCCCGTCATTAGCAGAATAAAGGTGTTGGAATCATCATCGCTGAGCTTGGTAACCCCAAAAATAAACTGACACCTCATCTACAAACCTATGTGGCCACAGCTTTATCAGAAAGGTTTTTATTGAATAACAGGAAGGTTTTTTATCTTTGACACCCCCTGGTGGCTGGTTCCTGTAAGAACCACGACAAACAGACCAGAAGGAATCTGAAGGTGTAAAGTTATTGTTGTGATCTTTCCAACAGATGGTTCCTGTGTGTACGGAGGCAACAAACGTTAAGATTATATATAGAAATAAGAACATCGGGTGTCTGAAACGGAGAAAACTGTTTGTGGTCTGAGTGAGATCGCCATGGTGACGCCCTCTGTGTCCGTATCAGTTCTTGGGTCAATGCGGTGCTAGCACGAGGTTCTCCCAGGTGAAGAACCTGAGACCTTTTCGGGGGCCCGTCGTGGCAGATGCAGGGAAAAGGTCGAGCGCCCCCCTGGAGCTGGGTGAGGACAGACAGATCCTGATGGCGAGCCAGCCGGGCCAGTTCCCCTGACGGTCCATCTCCTCCCTCCGACACTAATGAGGCTGGACGCGTTGGCAGAGCCAAGGGCTGACGATCAACACAGCAGAACCTCGACGGATCTCCCACGTGATGGATTTCAGCCTCTTCGGCACGTTTAATAGAGAGAATGCGTCAAACTTGGCCTGAGATCGGAGATTTGATCTGATCAGGCTGAGATTTTTGAACCCTTTTAGAGGATTTCAGCTCCGAGTCATTGAGAGCTTTGCTGTTCTCCCAGATTTTAAATCTCCATGTTTGTGTTCGTGACCTGTTTGCTTCCAGCCGCTCCCATTTTTCCCCGGGTTTTCTCTTCAGCCGGCTGAATGTCGGAGCTGCGAAGCGATTTTGGGAATGTCAGAGGCGTGCTGACGCTAGGAGCAACGTGAAGATCTCTGTCGGGAGCAGATGAGGCCGCGACGGTTGGATGATCACATCCTCTTCATATTTAATTGCAGCACGAAGGATTTTTATAGCTTCTTCATTTGAGGCCACATTCAGAATGTGCGTCTCCGCTCCATCGGAAGGTTTCACACTCCAGCCTTCTTCTCACAACTTATTTCTTCTTGCTTCAAGTCGGTACAGCGACAGCTCTGCACACCGCCAGCAGGGGGCAACATTTCTGTCCATCAGCAACAATCAACCTTTCTGATGATTTCAGATCCTTTTCCCACATCCTGCACCTGAGTTGAAGCCCCGCCCCCTGCGGAGCGGTCTGACCTTTGTCTGAGAACATCACCGATCGATGAACAATGTTTGAAGGCGTCGGCCTGAAACCTCCCACTGCTCCCACACCTCCCAGTCCGTCTTCGTGTGGCTCCATCGGACAGTTCAGGGTCCCCTCGGGCAGCTGGTCTGACTGCTGTTGACCTTGAACAACAGGAGCAACGGAGGCCAATTCTCAGCTCCTGAGGGATGATCCCAGTCTGGTCCAGAATCAACCCGGTTTGTCTGGCGTTGACCCAGAATGTTCTCACTGGGTTACTTTATAAACCTGATTCTAGCCCCCATGAGGGGACCCATGTCCTGGTTTATTTTAATTTCTCATTCCTATTACCACCAGAACAGAGACAATAACTCTCACTCCATGAAAACGTGCCTTGTCACATGTTTGCTTTCTGGGAACAGGTTGTTTGACAGCCTCGAACAAAGCGCGTGATAAAGGTCACGCAGTTCCGGTGTGAGCTTTTTTCCATCACGTAACCAAAGAATTCCTGCTGTGACCCGGTCAGATTTGTTATAGGTGAAATGTTCCGTCCATTCAAACCCAACATGATGATGGACCTTCATTCATTCAACCTGGTCTCCACAGCAACTTCACTGTTGCATCAAGTTGCGGCTGTTTGTCACAGCTCCGACAGGAAACCAAGTAATGGTATTTTCAAAATAAGAGCACGAATTGGCCAGAGGTGTCCAAAAGGTGTGTTTGCAGGCAAAATATTTCTATTTAACGAAAATTCGTGTGAAGCCATCCTAAACTTATTCACTGGAACTTAAAAGTTTCCATTTCAGCATAATAGCAAAAAATACAGTAAAGGACATTGACAATATAACCATAATAAAGAATCAAGCTTTAAAATTGAATCCGTGCCCGGAAGTCGTTATGGTAGCACGTGCGACTTCACACAAAGAGCCCCTCCCTTTTCCCATTCAGTGCTTCATACTGGGGGGGTAAACGATGCAGATTCACACTGCGCCTGGCGCACCGGGGAGCCGACATTGTGGCGGACAGGGCGGCCTCGGAGCCCCGCTCAGCTGGTGCCTGTGATCCGGGCGTCGTGCAGCCCTCCGGCCGCTGACGGTGTGTGCAGGTGAGCCTCGTGTCGCCTGTTGCTCATCGTGTCTGCTGCATGTCTGCGTCTCGCTGCGTCCACTCGGCGGCGCAGCGACGAATTGATTGAAGCTCTTCGTTGTGATCGGTTATTGATGACGGGTTTGTCTTTCAGCTCGGACACCTCGCAGGTTCCAGCAGGTGCGTGGTGTTTTCCACGCAACCTTCTCTCAGACGCCATTAAAAGAAATGATGAGTGTTTCACAGCACATGAAATAAATGTGCGTTTCCCCACCTTTGAATATTGGAACGGCAGCCATCAGCTTTAGAAATTCCCATTTTGTTCGATTCCAACTTTATTCCTGGCTGCAGCCTGCTGATCTGCGTTCAGCAGAAAAGGAGCGTTCAAAGTTAAATGCTGATGTCAGGCAGGTTAATGTGAGCTGATGTGGCTCCGTGACAAGTGTCTGTTGGTCTGGGGAAGAAACGCATCAAACTCTCTACGCTGTTTCCGGTTTACCGCTGGTGTTTACGGTGGTCCGGTTGTGAGTGTTGGTGTTTGCTCAGGTCTCACAGACGGTGGGCTGTGTTTGGACAGGCGGTCACGTGACTGCACACGAGCTCACACGCACGTCTCACGCACAGTTGCGATCCTGCAGGTTCTGAATGTGCATGTTCCGGATCCATGAGCTCAGGTTGATTCGCACCTGCCAACATGGAAGAGTAACATTTCCTGAGGGAGAGTCCAGTGAGAGGGATCCATCGATCCAGTGATCCCCGAATGAACCGCTGCACTGATGAACAACAGGGGAAACATCAGGATTGGCAGCTGATTGGTTCCACTTCCTGGTCAGAGACCTCTGGAATGGGTATAAAAGACGGCGAGATGATGACGTCATCACTGTCTGGGAACTTTCTCCAGAAGAAGGAATGAATAAAGTCCCCCAGAGTCTTTTAGTTTCTGGTGTGGATCCTCCAGTAGAGAAGATCCAGTGAACTGCTACCAGAAGAACCACAGATGGAGGTAGAACTGCAACCTGCCAACACACGAGTCTTCTCTGCAGCAGCTTGTATGAAGGATGAATATTTAATGGGAACTGTGGATTCTCTGGGTCTTACATCATGTTTCAGGCTGATCCACACGCTCTAATCCCTCATTTCTTGAAGCTGCTCTGACCTTTCAGGGTCTCAGACGTAATCCCAGAGGCGGCGTTACAGCCGGCGGTCGGCCGCACCGGCCTTCTGCCGAAGGTCTGACGGTATCTGTTCCAACCGTGGACGTGGTCAGGAGCCGAGCTCAGAGCTTCGGGAGTAACTGGAGGTTCACGTCTGAGGAGGGTTGAACCCAACAGTTCTGCCTGTTTTTGCTTCGTCATGCTGATGTGGAACGTTTCAGATGATCTGGCGGAACGGAGCGGCTCATTTCCGGGATGTGGGCGTAGCGAGCCCCGCGTTCTGCCTGGCTCCAGGTCGCCTGATGTCATAATCCAATAAAACCGTTTAATATAGGAACGTTTTTATCCATGACCTCTACGATCCATCCATCCGACTACTTCCTGTTGGTACTCCTAATAAGGGTCAGGGGGTGGAGCCTATCCCAGCAGTCAGCAGGTGAGAGGCAGGACTCCACCCACCAGCAGTGGGAGGAAACCAGAGAACGTAAGAACCAGTCAGGAAGACTGGAGTCGTACTGAATCCCAGAAGCGTCCTGCTGTGAGGCGCCTGTGTTCACCCCTGACCCCTGATTGTATATGCTAAAGGTCAGGGGTCACGTCCCTGTGACCAGACTATTTATAGACGGCTTTTGTAGCTCAGAGTTCTTTACATCGCACGCTGCTATTTTGGGGATTGAACCAAAGACCTTGGTGACAGCCGCTTATTTTAGGTGATGCGTTTACAGCGTCAGAAACAGCTGGTCCGTTTTGCGTCCCTGGCTGTCCGATCCGGTCCAAACTTGTCTCGGCAGCGTCCAGTCTCAACAGCGTCTCGTTTATTTGGGGAAGGAAAATACGACCCAATCGTTGTTTGTGGTGATGACTAACAGGTCACCTCTGTCTCTCTGTTTTGAAACTCTCTTTAGGACTCAAGGCAGCATGAAAACATCTCACATCTGGGTGGGCTGGGCCTGAGGAGCGCTCGCCACTATGCCATGCGTGTAAGGGATCGGCGGTGGTGTTGTGGCCCCAGACGGGATGCGGTTGATGGTCGGTCAGTATGACTCTGCTGGACTTGTGGCTGTCCCGCTCCATCCCCATGTGCCTGCTCCTCCAGAGCCTTGTCCTCATGGCGCTGTGCTTCCCCTCGGCCAGCATGTGTCCGAAGGGCTGCATGTGCCAACGTGACCCCCACCTCCACGGCCTCAACGTCACCTGCAGCCAGTCCCGGCTCAAAGAGATCCCCCCCAGCCTTCCGGTGGACACCGTCCTCCTGAGGCTCGACCACAACCAGATCGGCGCCGTGCCCGACCAAGCCTTCCACGGACTGAGGCTTCTGAGGGAGCTCAACCTTTCGTACAACGCCGTGGAGACTTTGGGAGAAGGTTCTTTCAGCGGCATCGAAGCGGCGTTACAAGTTCTGGACCTGTCGCACAACCGCATCACTAGCGTGCACAAGGATGCCTTCGCCCGCCTCAAGGCCCGCGTCATTGTGGACGACAACCCCTGGCATTGCGACTGCGCCCTCCAGCAGGCCATCAGCGGGATGGCTCATAACCATGAGGCGTCCGCCCGGGTGCTCTGCAGGAGCTCCGAGCTTCTGGACCAGGAGGGGCGCCCCTTCTTGGCCGTGGACACGGACCTCTGTAATCTGACTAAAAGGACCACAGACTACGCCATGCTGGTGACCATGTTCGGCTGGTTTGCCATGGTCATTTCCTACGTGGTGTATTACGTGCGGCAGAACCAGGAGGATGCCCGGCGCCACCTGGAGTATCTCAAGTCTCTTCCCAGCAAGCCCAAGAAACCGGACGAGGCCGACGACATTAGCACCGTGGTTTGAGTGAGCAAAACCAAAAGAGGATCCAAAATTTGTCGTGTTTACAGACTTTTAGGTAGCGCTAGTCCCCAAGAGCTGTTCATCCGTAGTAAAACTTTGTCGTACGTTGGTGTTTGGTTATGAGCGACCTGAGAGGAAATGAGAGAGAATCTTTTAAAAAAAAAATCCAGTATCGGGGAATCATTTTTGGTACTTTTGGGCTTTTGGGCTCAAAGTGGAATTTCTACTGGTTCCCCTGAGGAGATCTTTACATTTCTAAAATCCTTATTTTTTACTGAAATGTGGTTTTCGCGTTTCTGCCCCTCGTTGATGTTTGTACGAGTCTTCATTTCAGTTTTAGAAATATGCTCCTAAAAATCGGAAGCAGTCGGGGAAATCTTCTGTCGATAAAGTTCTGTTGGATTTTATTTTGTAAAACTGAGCAGAATTCCTTCATGGAATTTCGTATTTGAGGCCAATCCACAATATTCTCTCTTTCTCTCTGTCTCTCTTCTTTTTTTACACAGATAGAAGGTAAAATTTTGAAATTCTAATCTCAGGTGTAATTATTGAGGTTATCATATTTTGAAATTCAGATTTGGAATATCCAAAAATAATTATATTTGTAACAGGTAAGACCCTGAATTTGATTTCCCAGGGCCCAGATTTTAGTACCTCAGTTCCAGGAACCTTTATTGCTATTCCTAAGGGAATAGCTAACGTTGCCTCTTTCTTTAACCCTTTACAGGCAGACGGATTAAAGGTGGATTCAAATTGATCCAAATGCTGGATCATCAGTGTTTGTGAAGTTGGCGACAGCAGCAGACGATGAATCTTCTTTTAATGGTTCTGTCAGCAAACCCAAATATAGGAACCCTGTTTGTTGGTCAGTTGGGTAGATTTGCACGTCCTTCCCCCGGACCGGGACACCCGTCCTGACGTCTGTCCCTCAAGGTTGCATGTTTTCAATCTAGTCTTGTTTTCTAATTTCTGTAAACCTGAAACTGTTTGAAAAGCTCGTCCCTGTTGATTGACAGCGACATCACTGCTAACGTGTACGTTTACGTGTTTACAAAGTACCGTTACGTGTTGGTTCCGTGTCAGTGACAATGGTTGTAAAACACCACATCGGTTTTGAAGTTTGATGCGAATCTTCTGGTAAACTTGAGGTCAGATCCACGTGTCCCATTTCAGAGATCCCTCCAAAATGTCGGTGTGGCTAGCTAGCATTTAGCTAGCATTTAGCCCAGCCAGCCTATTTAACGCAGTTTTTATCGTCTTGCTAACCAAAACTCCAGATCAGAAGTATCATGAACTGTGAACTTGATTGCTAACATTTTGCCAACATCCTGGACATTCCATGAGGAAATGACAACAATGACGTTGTCACGGTAGCCAAGATGTCTACCTAGCAGGCTGGTACGCTAAGTCTATAACAGTGACATTTACATGGGAAAGGCAACATAAAAATACAGTTCTGGTGACTCGGCTAGGCTTGCGTTCACGTTGAGAAATCGAGTCGCCGTTTCAAAAGTTGTTGTGACGTTTATTCGTGATGTCTTCAGTAAGTTTCTCTGCTGACCAACACAAGCACAACATCTGTCTGAACTCCATATCGCTTTTAATTTCTGGGCGCGTCGTTTGGAGTCGTGTGGTTCAAACAACCTTAAACCAACAGCTTGGTCTCCGGCACTGTGGTCTTAAGTCTAACGTGAAAAAAAAACCCCGATAAATTGCCACGAAAGCTTGGGACCAGGCTGCCAACACATGCATTTCCCTTTAATGCAACTGAAATGCTGAGGGAATGTCACCGCTATCGTTTCGTTACTCACTCAAACAACAGAGGAACCACCTGAAGGCCGCATGAAGAACTGTACAGGAAGCGTTAAAGCTCGCGTTAAAGACTTCCTGTGATTATCGTACTCCGGGCCGACGTCTTGTTCGAGTTTCAGTTCGTCGGGTTTTGTACAGTTAAAGTGGCGTCGTTGCAGCGAGGGTGTAATTAGACAACTGTAGGGTCGCATGTAAATATAAATGTTGTGTGAAATACCAGAATCCCTTTAATTAGATGTTCTTGATTGTGCAACTTCCCTTAACTTTGACTGGTAACCTGATCCTCCCTGGGACAGGAGGGAGGTCAATGCATGTCGAGGGTAACCAAGCACAGTGTAGCCAAGTACTTTAGAGTATTTCTAAGTGCCTGAATACTCGTCTGACCACTTTGAAAGTTCCCATTTGGTTCTTCCACCTCTGCTCTGTCAGATCTCACAGCTGCTGCATTAGTGGGTTATTTTGCAGAAACAGTCGGTTCTGCTGATGTGAACTGCTGTCCGGCTCAACTTCCATCTTCCGTTTCCCAGTTTTCCATGCACAGATGGCACCTGATCACATGGAATTGAAGTGTCGTGACTCTGTTGTAATGGAATGGCACAAAGAAAATGAAATAAAGAAGGTCCGCATCGAGTCCTGTGACATTTGTGTTTAAGTTTTTTATTTAAACTCCATCGTTGCGTCTACGCTGGTGCCGCTGGCCTTTTTGTTTAACTTTCTCAGGTTGCAGAAAAAACTCTGTCCTTGTTTAAATAGAAGCTTTTTTCTGTTTTCATACCAGCCTGTTCGTCCAGACCGTCGAGCTCACATTTCATTCACTAAAGTAAATGTTAGCGGTGTTTTCCTGAAGCTAACGAGCCCGGATGAACGTAGCCTTTGTGTCATTAGGCTGGATCCAAAGTAAGTAAAGATTTCGTGGGGGGGGGTCAATGACACGACCTGGTAAAATTCTGCCAGTTTCTGTGAAACCTGTGAAACCTCCTGAGAGGAGGTTAAAGGTCATGCCAGCCTGAGGCCGTGACCAAACAGCTGAATTCTGGGTAAAACCAGAGACTCCATTGAATGAACTATTTTACTAATTAAACAGTAAATCTGAAAAAAAAAGTTTTTTTTATCTGCTGTTTAATTCGGTAAAATAATCACAATAATACAACAACCTGCATCTGCAGCTGAAATAATCCCATTTGTGTACTTAATAACAGTAATTATAGTTCAATTTGCTGTTAATAAGTTGGACCCTGATGTTCTGACCATAAATCAGTCCAACAGAAAACCTTTAAGTTCTCAAACTCCGCTGTTGAAGTTTTGTGTCCTTGTTTTTCACTCTCTCACCAACACGTGTTTGAAGGTGTGTATGAAGGTGTGTATGAAGGTGTGTTTGAAGGTGTGTATGGTGTCAAACAACGAGCAACGAGTTCATCACAATCCTGCTCCTCATTCGGATGTTTTTCTTCTTCTCTGCAACACAAAAAGATGCAAAAGAAGAATATAACGCCAACCAAACCTAAATCAAGAGCTGACGTGCATGTGCAAGTCCAAGGATCACCCCCCCCCCCCCCCTTCCCTCCCCGTCATGATGGAAGATGCTGAATCATAAATTCATCTGTTCCACACAGAAAATGGATCCATGAAAAGAGCGTTTGGGTCACAGATGGTTTGTTAGTCATTTCATGTGGCGCCCATTATTGAATCTGCCGTTAAAAATGGACGACAGCGGTGAAGACACGGAGATCTTCATCAACTTCAGTGATGTTGAGGCTCAGAGGAGACCCCAGGGGGGCCCCAGGGTGGACGGGGGTCTTTATCATCTTCATTATTCACCACTGATGCTGCGTTCATAAATGTGCCCTGGTCAAAGATGCAAGATAAGAACAAACGATAACATCTGACCCTTCACTGATGTAAACGATCATTGGTTCTGCTTACGTATCTGCCCTCACCTGGGAGGACAACCATCACACGTTAGTTTGTACTTTTATCAAACACATTCATTTCAACGCATCTTTTGGGATGATCGGCCATTGGAAGCTTGTGTTTCATCCTCTCTCTCTCCTTCTCACACACACACGCACACACAACCTCACACACGCTGGTATTCAGCTTTGTTGTGTTTCTTGTGCTATTCTGATTATTCCATTGACTCTGACTGAAACGCAACGAAGCGGTAACAACCATGAACCCCGCTGCAGGAGGGCCACTCTGCCCCCTGCTGGCGGGTGCTGCTACTACAGCATGATCGATTTGATGTCACTTGCCTGCAGCAGGGGGCAGCACCGAACTGAAAGATGCCTTTGATCGGTCTTCTCGGGTTATCAGGGGCTGTGACCTTTCACTCTGACATCATCTCAGTGGACTTAAAACTCACATTTGTGGGTTAAAGGTTTACAGCTCACCCTCACGTCATCGTTGCCTACTTGGCAGCCAAACCCACGTTCTCCTCCAGGGGCTAGTTGACGTCTTTCAGCTGTTTTAACCTTTCGAGGACAAACCAACATGCTGCTTGTCATTCACCAGGGTGCTGAGGGGATTTTCAAGCAGTAGAAATAGTGCTGAGGGAGGGTTCTGGAGCGCTGACGACCAGTGTTCAGGGGTTAATGTTTCCTCAAGGCGTTTCTACGCATTCCTGTGTGGGTCTGAGGCTGTTTTAAAGGATTTTAAGGAAATATTGGTTTTAGCTTTTCTCTGGGTTTCATGTGGCTGCAAGATGTTTGACCATTTACCCCAAACAAGCTGAATATGACAAGCAAAATATGATCCGTGTGATAGTTTTACAGGGAGGACCGGGGCGTCCCGTCCACTGTTGACATTCACCTGCTGCAGTCGGCTGCAGGGCCGCGAGGTCTGACAGGAAATCGATTCACTGCTCCAACAACGCGGAAACATCAGATCACTGGTTCATCTATTGACCTAAGCTCCGACATTCTCAAACAGAACCTGGAGTTTTGGACTCCTGAGGCTCTTGGGTCAAATGTGGAACATCACGCCACAGCCTTCAGAGGCCTGCAGCAGCCTCTCTGCTTCCTGATTGGACACAGGCTGAGAGGCTCCAGGTGAAGAACCAGTTAGGTAGGTAAACACTTAAAGTCCACGTTAGTCCACAAGAACAGCCCGCCACAGGGACACAAGTCAAGTCCCACCGTGTCTAGGAAGACCCAGTGCCGTCCTTATCAGTACAACCTTGTACCTTAGTGGGTAGTTTCAGTTCTGGGTGAGTAGACTGATGAGCCGTGGGGCATTTTTAATAAAAAGCAACTTCCTGTTACAACATGGCAGCGCAGTCGGATCAACAGACGACTTCAGACCTCCACCCGAGATACCTGAAACAAGTCACTTTTTGTTTCACTGAGAACTGAACACATTTATTGATTCGAATTAAAAATATTTCTCCTGTTCTGTTGGAATCCCGATGCAGAGACAGCACACCGACTGCAGGCGGCGCTGTTCACACGCATCGTTCAAAAATAAACAACAAACAAGCGGGATAAAGAAAAACACAAGAAATGTGGGATTTCTTTGTTCTGTCTTCATATCTGAAGGCCTCGCTCATGACCTGGGCTCGGCCCCCACACACACAAGCCTGGGCTCAGAACTTTGGCCCCTGCTCTTATTCTTCCTGGTGGTCTTTGAGCCTTCATGTGGAACCAGCCTCCTTCTGAATCTGCCCTAACAACATGGCTGCAGGGTCAGAGGGCTGCCCAAGCCGCCCCATCATGGGTCAAATCTGAGGTCTGGTCTGAGTTTTGTTCAGGAAACATTTCAGGATTTCTTCAACCTTTCAGGAATATTATCGTTCTTTGTAAACTTGATCACATTCGAAGGTTAATCAAGTCTTCCTTCGTGTTCTCTGCAGCACGGAACCCTCTTGGATTTTGGATCTTGGGTGTTTTGTGGTGGAAATCCTCTTTATCCGTGTTGCATAAGAGAAGATGTGATTTTATCTCATGGAACTTTGTGACAGGAAGCAGCAGTGATCTGAGCTGCAGCTCTGGATGAACTTTGCAACCATTAAACCGAGTCAACAGAAATATATTTTCTTACGTAACCGTTTCTAATCAGAAAGCGTGTTAATTGTGAAAGGACTAACAGGAACCTGACCCAGAACTTTAGAATGCTTCGCAAGATGCCAAGAAGCACACAAACTGCTTCAATGTTGAATTCTTTATAAAATAAAATCCTGGGAACGTGGGAAAACTCCTACCTTTCACGATATCCCGACCAGCTCTCTGTCCCTGACCCAGAACATTTCAGCTTGGTTTAATGTCCCTAAATGCTATTTGATTTGGACCCTCTGGAAATCTATGAGAAGATTAAATGGTGATGAGTTTAATTATCTTGATTGGTGCTGAAAGACAACCATGATAATCTAGTCAGGTGGTGATCGCCTCTGCGGGTGATGACGTCACATGCTGGATATTCTTTGAATGTTGATCAAATTCTCTGAAAAGAATAAGTCCGACTACAAAATCGTGCTCGTTAAGACGGACTACAAACGTTGTAGTTTTTTTTCCTCGCCTGACGCTTTTATTTTGACACTTCCGGTGTTCACGGCTGCGTGAACCACGTCATTTGACGTCGGGAACGACGATCCTATTGACGCGCGCGCCGGTGTAGCTGTCAGAAGAGTGCATGTGAGGCCGGGCTGACAGCGCTCTGTTGGAGGGCAAAGTTTCCACCGAGGCCGCCAGAGCAGCTCTTTAACCCCGCAGAGTCCGACCGCAGCTCCGCGGGATCCGTCGCACCGAGGCCCCGCACGCAGCATGCGAGCGCGTCCGCGCGCACCGCCGACTTTAAACGCAGCGTTGTGCGGGGGGCGCGTGAGAGCTCGCTGGTAAATCCGTGCGTCGCCTCTGTGGTTCCATGGTGATCGTTCTGTCCGCCTGTTCCGTGTCTGACCCGAGCCCCGGACACCCGCTGGAGCCATGGGTGGGAGTCTGGGCTGCCACCGCTCCATCCCCAAGGACCCCACCGACTTCAGCTGCGGCAAGCGCAAGTTCAGCGCCGCCTGCAACTTCGGGCACATCCTGGTGAACCAGGAGCGGCTGAACATCAACACGGCCACCGAGGAGGAGCTCATGACGCTGCCGGGAGTCAACAGAGCTGTTGCGCAGAACATCGTGGAGTACCGGGACTGTATCGGGGGGTTCAAAAAGGTCGAGGACCTGGCTTTGGTGAGCGGGATCGGGGCCACCAAACTGGAGGTGATTAAACTGGAAATTTGCGTGTCCAGCAGGACCAGCTCGTCCCAGCACTCCCCGTCGTCGCTGCGTAAAGAGCTGGATCACCACCCGTGCACGGGCATGAACGTCAACACGGCCACCCCTGCGCAGCTCATGAGCATCAGAGGCATCACCGACAAGATCGCCAAGAACATTGTGGCGTACCGCGTGGAGCACGGCCCGTTCCGGAGCATCGAGGACCTGGTGAAGGTGAACCACATCAACGGCTCGCTGCTCGACAAAATCCGCTTCCAGGTTTTCGTGGAGCGCTCCAGGGCGCCGTCCACCAACACCAACGGAGGGCTGACCTGCACCACCAAGTCCCACCCGAGTCCCACCTCATTCAGCATCAAGAGCGACGACCTGGACCTTCCGCCCGGAGGTCCGACCCAGATCATCTCTGTGCGGCCCATCGTGGAGCCCCCGGCCTGCCTGCGGGACGGGAAGCCCGTGGTGCGCCTGGGAACCTGGAGCCTGCAGGGCTGCTCCTGTGACAAGGCCAACAACCCGGGGGTGAAGGAGGTGGTGTGCATGACCCTGCTGGAGAACGAGTGAGTAGAACCTGCTGACCTCCTCAGAGGGTCAATCATAAACGGATTATCTTCTGGAATTAGTCGCAGTACAAATACGGCAAATTATTGAGGTTATTAGGAACTCCAACAAGTATGAGGCAATTAAAAATATTTCAGTCTGAAGGACTTGTGGGAAGAATGAAGGTTATTCTGGTTAATCTTTATGTTGTCTCTCAGTTCCAATGAACTACGGGTGGGCTAATATGAGTCACATATTCAAAAGAAACGGGAAGAAGTGAAAGAGTCAACGGTCCAACATGTGAGATTTGGTGGCATCTAGTGGTGAGACTAAATATGGGAGCTGTTTACTGCCGTGTCCGAGAAGCTACGGTGGCTGCAGGGGGCCAAAGTAGGCTTATGTTGAGGTCTGAATAAGTTAAGTGAAGTGGGAAAAGTGTGTGTGTGTGTGTGTGTGTGTGTGTGTGTATTTGTGTGTGTGTGTGTGTATTTGTGTGTGTGTGTGTGTGTGTGTATATTTGTGTGTGTGTGTGCGTGTGCCCGCATGTGTGTATGTTTGAGGCCTTTCCAGTGAGATGCTGCTCCGCTCTTAAGAAGCTGAAGGTGTCAGGAAGCTCAACACTTCACAGGTGGAACTTCTCCATCGTCCTCCCGCCTCCCTCACGCTTTGCGGCTGCTGTCAGTCATGTTGGCAAACGCCACCACACCCAGTGCAAACATCAGGAGCAGTCCCCCCCCCACACACACACACATTTCTTCTGTTCCCAAACCCATGGAGACTGTACTGATTGGCTGTTGTCACGGAGGAGTTGTGTTTGTACAGTTCTCAGGCTTCCTGGTGTGAGCGATCACAAGACCCGGGCTCCGGCGTGCACACTTCCTGGATTTCCTCCAGGCACCAGACGAGAGCTACTACAGTTCAATGACCCTCACCGCGGGAAAGACTGCAAACTGCGTCAGGTCCCCGTGTCTGTGACGGCCCACTGGTGTTAGTGAGCAGGCAGACGTTAGTCACAGCGCCACCGCAGACACAGGGGAAGTGAAAGAGCCACCATTAGGAAGGCTGAGATGGATCCAGTTCCCCCCCCCCCCGGTAGAGAGGAGGTGCTCCAGGGACTCTGTTCACTCAGGTCTTTGTACTCGTCTCTTACATCACACAGACGGCTGCGTCTCTGTAGCTGTGCAGACCCTCACGTGGCGACGCATGTGTCTCACAGCACCGCCAAGCTGCACCCAGGGCATCAGACAATGCCACCACCCCATCCCCCCACCCCCGGGGAGGGACCCAAACCTCCTCAAATTGAGGAATTAAAGCAGGGAAGTGACCTGTGCTCATCGCCACGCAATCTCTCCGACTTCCTCACGAATCATCTGATGGCACCTCTGACGTCATCGTAGTAAACGCACATTCTGAAAACCCACTTCCTGTTTTGTTCAGACCAGAGGTTCACTACAGGACGCCGGAACTCTGAGGTCTGGGCTGACCCCAATCATCTGAGTTGTCAGACAGAACCCAGGAGGAAGTTTCCTAGAGGGGGTTAGTAGGACCAGAATGATGCCAGCAGCTCAGCGCTCTGCTGCTCGGTGGTTGATTGTCTTCCTGGACAGACTGTTGCCCCGTAGCCACCTCTGCTCACCAGAAGAAGGATGGAGAGTTAAACTGGGAGAGGCAGGAGATGGAGCTTGTTTCCCTCTGCTGCTTTGGCTCCAAGGTTTGTTTTGGGCAGCAGCTGATGATTCATCTGTCACAAGCAGCCCCGGTCACCGGGAATAAAAGAAATGGCCTGAATAAACGGCAGCCGGGCTGGAAGCACAGGGACGGCTCTTCCCACTCTGGACATTCCTGGTTTCCAGTTCAGACTCCAGTCTATGTGATTACTGCAGAAACCATAAAGATGCTTCTTGTGTTGATGATCAGTAAAGAGGTTTCAGAGCAGGAGGTGCTGAAGGTCACAGAGCTCCATCACTTTTCTCTAGTTGTGGCGACACCACTGAGGAAGTGACATCATGGAGGACACCAGAACCAGGATATAAGTCAGTTCCGTCTGAGTATGACGAGGAATCGGTGCCACCTGCAGGGAAGAGAGGATGTTTTGAGGATCTGACTGTTGTTGAGGTTAAATATCACCAGACTGTGTTACGCCTGTACCGGAGACCCGGTGGGATCCCGACCTGAGAACACCCCAACTCTGAGAAACATTCTGGTTTTTCACCGTACATTCCTCCGTAAATACACAAGCTGCCAGGTACGATCCCGGTGCCCAGGTGGGTACTTGATCAGCCCATTTCATCAACTACATACGTGGGACAGCGAGGCATCCCACAATGCTTTTCCCCTGAGCCAGCAATGGCAGAAAGTACGTCAAAGGTTTACAAGTCAGTACTTGTGCACTTAATAGTGATAAATGGCTCTAGATGAGTCACCTGTTAAGACAAACCCCGCCCCTTTTCTGTGGCGTGGCAAAGTTACTCCTAAATCAGCCCCACAACCGTCTGGTGTTTATTCAGCCTTAAGAACATTGCATTAGTTTGCTAACTTATCCTGGTTCGATTTGTAATTACAACATTACAAAACCAGTTTGGCAGCAAACTGGCAGCGCTCAGACACTCCGGATGCCGTTCAGCACGACCTCCTCTGTCTGCACGTGTGGGCGGTGACTTCTTCCTCACGAGAGCAGATGATCGAGAGGTCCCAAGTGTTCTAGAACCCTCCTCAGACTGGCTGGAGTGGTCAAACACAGTGGAGGCCGAAGTCACCAGGATGCTGGGGTCACCAGGACACTGGGATCACCAGGACACTAGGATCACCAGGACGCTGGGGCCACCAGGACACTGGGGCCACCAGGACACTGGGATCACCAGGACACTGGGGTCACCAGGACACTGGGATCACCAGGACACTAGGATCACCAGGACACTGGGGTCACCAGGACACTGGGATCACCAGGACACTAGGATCACCAGGACGCTGGGGCCACCAGGACGCTGGGATCACCAGGACACTAGGATCACCAGGACGCTGGGGTCACCAGGACGGGGTCACCAGGACGCTGGGTCACCAGGACACTGGGGTCACCAGGACACTGGGATCACCAGGCGCGGGCCACCAGGACGGGGTCACCAGGACGCTGGGGTCACCAGGACACTGGGATCACCAGGACACTGGGATCACCAGGACGCTGGGGCCACCAGGACTGGGGTCACCAGGACTGGGGTCACCAGGACACTGGGATCACGAGGACACTGGGATCACCAGGACGCTGGGGCACCAGGACACTGGGGTCACCAGGACAGGGGTCACCAGGACTGGGGTCACCAGGACACTGGGATCACGAGGACACTGGGGCCACCAGGACACTGGGGCCACCAGGACACTGGGGTCACCAGGACACTGGGGTCACCAGGACGCTGGGGTCACCAGGACACTGGGATCACGAGGACACTGGGGTCACCAGGACACTGGGGTCACCAGGACAGTAGGATCACCAGGACACGGGATCACCAGGGCGCTGGGGTCGCCAGGGCGCTGGGGTCGCCAGGTCTGAGCTGATGGAGGGATGTTCAACGGCTGTTGAAAGTTGTGCTGACGCAGCGTTTTGTTGAGTGTTGACTGAGTCGGTGAGGCTCGATGTGGCTCGATGTGGCTCGATGTGGCTCTGGCCGGTGACCAAAGCATCCAGACTGAGCCCAGAAAAGTGAATCTGAAGTCTCCTGCTGAAATCCTGGCCCGAACTTGTGGGTTTTCTTGTTTCTGTCTGCAGCAGACAGACGAGCTGATCTGGGATTAAGTCAGTGATGAAACATGAAACATGGATGCCATCAGAATTATCCTCCACACACAAAACTTTAATGACCCTAAGGCAGGAAATCACCCCCCCGCCTGCAGGGCTGCGTCCTGGTTCGGTCCCGATTCTTGTTGTTGCTGATTTTCACTTGTCTGCGGTTTAAGAGTTGTGGCTGATCGTTGCTGAGCTAAACAAATCTGAGTTTGCAGAATTCCCATAATTCCCTAAAGCAGCACAAGCAGAAAGACAGTTACGCAATGTGCATTAGTGGGTCAGAGGTCAAGGGGGTTTAAACTCTGTGTGTGTGTGTGTGTGTGTGTGTGGTGTGTGTGTGTGTGGTGTGTGGTGTGGTGTGTGGGGTGTGGCAACATTGCGGTTGCATGCTGCTGAGACAGACGCCTCAGTCAGCTGCGCCCAAACTCAACTGTCTACGTTAGCTCATAATGAGAATAAACACGATTAACTGTAGATTAACCACAAACTCTCTTTGTTACAGCAGAATCGTATTTGTTACATAAAAATCCGTTATGGAAACGATGGTGACGTCACATCCGACTCGGCCGATGAAAAAACTTCATCTCTTTCAAATGTGGTGTGAATTTTTTATGGGTCAAAGTAATAAATGAACTTTCTGTTCTTTTTCCAGCATCAAATTACTGGCTGTTCAGGACCTGCTGGAGCGGGAGGCTCTGGACAAGGTAAGAGCGTGTGTGTGTGTGTGTGTGTGTGTTGTTTGTGTGGTGTGTGGTCTGTCCTTGTCTCTGGACTGTCAACCTCTCCTATTTCTTGGTTCAGATTTAGTTTCGAACTGTGTTAACATTCCCATGTGAATTAGTGGCTATAAATACAACCGGTTTGCTATGGATTTGGGGGCGTGGCCTCAGTGATGGAACAGTAATGTTCCCAAAAGGGTTCCTCACATCAACTACTGTCTCTTAAAAACACTGTAAAGACTGTAGGATCCAGTTGGTTCTGATGAATTCTACATGTGACCTTTGACCTTTCAGCAACAACAACGGCAACATAAATCAGCAACAATGTCGACTCTCTTCGGGATTGTGAGCAGTTTGCTCTCAGTTTCTTCTATTTCTGAATGTGAGGCTTGTGCACGGCCTCCACACTTGTTGGCAGCGTCATGATCCCTGCTGGCTCCCAGATGGATCCTGGAACAGAAAACTGGATTTCCATAAGAAGGGAAATAGGTCATCAACAGAGAGGGAGAGAGGGTGAGAGGGAATGAGGGAGGGAGAGAGGGTGTGAGGGGTGAGAGTGAGAGGAGGGGAGAGAAGGAAGAGGGAGAAGGGGTGAAAGGGAAGGAGGGAGGGGCAGAGGGTGAGAGGG
>NW_021821573.1:0-63354 GCF_901000725.2 Takifugu rubripes | reverse complement strand
CACAGAGGCCGAGTATCCATTTATCTGGATTATTGTAAATATACATCCTCTTTGTATATTCCATTTGATTTCTATTTGATTTTATCTTATTTTCTCTGAGTGCTCTTGTTGCTGTTGTTGCACTGTAAATTTCCCCGTGTGGGACAATAAAGGATCTGAATCTGAAACATATATACATAAATATAGAATAAAATAGAAATAAAATTACAACATAAACATTACACAGTTATTGTTATTGGCTGGGTTAGGATGAGTTATACAGTTTGATGGCGGACGGCAGGAATGACTTCCTGTAGCGTTCCTTAGAGCAGCGAGACTGCAGGAGTCTGCTGCTGAAGCTGCTTCTCAGTTTGTCCACTGTGTTATGTTATGGAGGGGGTGGGAGGGATTGTCCATGATGTTACTTGATGCTACATGACAGAGTTGTTGACCACAGGACTTCATCTTCTCCAGTCGGTGCAGGATTTTTCTTTGTCCAAATGAAGGATGGTTCCCTGTGGCCATGCAATGACTATCAGAGTCTCAATTAGATCACTGTTAAGAATAGGTACCCTCTCCCTCTCCTGGACGCTGCCTTTAGTCTGCTCCACAGGGCCCACTTCTTCCCCAAGCTCGACCTGAGAAGTGCCTACCATCTTGTCTGGGTCTGGCAGGGGGATGAGTGGAAAATGGCTTTCAACACACCCCTTCGACACTTCAAATATCCAGTGATGCCTTTTGGTTTGACTCATATTCCTGCTGTGTTTCAGGTCCTACTCAATGACGTGCTGCGAGAGATGCTCAACCGGTTCCAGTTTGTCTACATCAACGACATTCTTATTTTTTCTGAGGCCCAAGAGGAGCACGTCCAGCACGTCCGTTTGGTTCTTCAGCATCTTCTGTGAACCAGCTGTATGTTAAGACCAAGAAGTGTGATTTTCATGCCACCTCTGTCACTTTTCTGGGCTCCGTCATCTAGCAGTTCCAACTCTCCAGATCCATCGAAGGTGAAGGCTGTAGCGGAGTGGCCTACTCCCTTTTCCCTAAAACAGCTTCAGTGGTTCCCGGGCTTTGCCAACTTTTATAGATGTTTATCCAAAGTTACAGCAAGGTGGTAGCCCCTCTAACCAGTCTGACATCTACCCTCAAGCCATTCTGCTGGTCCCAAGTAGGCATGAGGCTGCATTCTTTCTCAAGTCAATATTCACCTTCGCTCCTATCTTGGTTCACCTGGATCCCAGCTGTCAGATCGTGATTCTTCGAAAGTTGGTGTGGGCGCTGTTCTCTCTCAGTGAGATCCTGAGGAATAGAAGCTCCGTCCCTGTGCCTTCTTTAGCCGTCGACTGACCCCTGCAGAATGAAACTATGACGTAGGTAATCGAGAGCGCCTTGCAGTGGTGCTGGCCTAACAGGAGTGGAGGCACTGGTTGGAGGGGTCAGCTCAGCCATTTGTGGTATGGACAGACCACAAGAACCATGGCTATCTCAGGAGTGCAAAGCGGCTTCTCTTGGCAAGAACGTTGGGCCCTTTTCCTGGGGCGTTTCCGGTTCACCCTGACCTACCGGCCTGGATCAGCGAACATTAAGCCGGATGCCTTGTCCAGCCAGTTCTCTCCCAATCCCTTCAGTTTTCAGCTTGTGCCCATCCTGCCCCCCTCCTGCATTGTGACCGCAGCTACCTGGGCGGTGGAGGAGAAGGTGCAGGAGACACAGCAGTCTCAGCCCAGTCCCACATGTACCCCTCACAACCGGCTGTTTGTCCCAGAGTCTGTTCTCTCTGAAGTACTGCAATGGGGCCATTCTTCCCAGCTCAGTTGCCATCCAGGCTACCCCAGACCCTTTGCTTCGTCCAGCAACAATTATAGTGGCCTTCTATGTCCCAGGGCATTAAGTCCTTTGTCGCTACCTGTCCGGTATCTGCCCGAGGGAAGTCCTCCGACTGACCACCCGTGGGGCTCTTTTAATCTGCTCACCATCCCAAGATGCCCCTGGTCACACATTGCACATCTGCGACTTTTTTGGGATACATCATTGCTTAGGGCTGTATCTGGATGGACCCAGCGAGGTCTCTCCTGTAGCCTCCTGGCCACTCCCCAATTCCAGTAAGCAACACTGGGGAAATGATTGTTAAAATGCCTTTGGAGTAATGGCGGCATTGGCTGGAGGGGGCCAGAGTGCCTTTTCTAGTGTGGACCGAACACACGAACTTGGAGTTCATCCAGACCGCCAAAAGACTGAATTTGCGTCAAACACGCTGCGCCCTGTTCTTTGCCCATTTTAATTTCACCCTCTCCTACAATTCTGCTACCCGCAATGTGAAACCTGATGCCCTTTCTCGTCAGTTCCAGAAGGGAGAGAACCCAGGAGAAGAGCCTGAATTCATTCTTCCTATTCTCTAAATGGTTGCCATTTTTTCTTGGGAGATTCTAGATTCAAGATTCAAGAGTACTTTATTGATCCCTTTAGGGGGTGTCCATCAGGGAAATTAGCATCTCCAAAGAAACGTACAGCACTGTACAAAATTTCCCACCACCATTACACCCCATTAAACCTATTAAAGATAATAAAAATATAATAAAATAAGAGATAAAATAGAATAAATTAAAAATGGAATATTAATATAAATATAAAACTATAAAAATGTTCCAGTCCTTCAAGGTCCTTCAAGATCAAGGTGAGAGTGAAGTCTGCCATTGAAGGGTAGGCTCGCCACAGCGCCCGCCCTCCTGATGGCTAGTTTGTTCCGCCGGCTTTTGCAGTGGACCCATGGTTCTAGACTCACCTGTCATCCTGTTTTCCAAAGAACACGAGCTTTTTCCTCCAACACTTCTGGTGGGCCACTCTGGAGGAGGACATGCATGGATTCATCAAGGCCTGTACCATTTGCTCCCAACACAAACCATCTCGTCAAGCTCCCTCTGGTCTTTTTCAGCCCCTGGCACTCACACTTTGCCAGATTTCTTTGTGTGCTCATGCCCTCTCCAGCATTATTCTTTAGATTGTTTTCCTGGTTAAGACCCTGCCTGTTCTCGACCTGCCTGTCCTGCTCCTGCCCTGGTAAACTACTTATTCTTCCATCTGACTTTGCCTGTTCCCTGGCTGTTCTGGTTTGCCTGAGTTCTTCTCATCCTGCAACGTGTTCTTTTCTGAGGATTATCGACCTGTGGGATTATTTCCTGGAATTTTTGGACACTGTTCTTACACTGTGCTCTTACGTGGACAGACTATTAATTAATCACTGGGAAGGTTCTTCTGTGGTTTGTGTGTTGCAACTGGGTCCTGCTTCTGCCTATGACACTTAAATAGATTGAAATTCTGTTGACATTTAATATTTTTCATTTAAATGTTCTCAGTGATGTCTTATTACATCATTAGGGAGTATTTAATGAGCGTGAATTGGGATGCTATTTAAAAATTTATTTCAATAAGACGTACAGCATTTTTATAACATTTTGGTTTATCAGGCAGTCACATCAGACCCCTAATTAAAGTATTAGTCTGGAGTTCTACTTTTTCAGCCTGTTTTCTTCTCTCTGGTATTCTGCATTTGGGAGTCCATTATTCTCCACCACCATTCTTCATAGAGTCAGTCTGAGGTTTGTCTTCCTCAAGTCATTCTGAAAGTGTGTAATGGTACAGATTTCCTCTTTGATGCTGCTCCAGCTGTCTCAACCTCCCTCTTCTCTGCCATTCCTAGCAATGCTGGCAATAGACAGGCAGAATGTAACTTGATTCTGACAACTCAGTAGATGGCACTGTTTGGACAACACATGGTGCACTGAAAGCTTGCGTCAGCATCTAAAAAGAAGTGTTTCTGCTGAGATGGTCAACTGTGTTTTCAGTTCCTCACTGTGATACTGGTGATGTCAAGAGTTCCTAGTCTGCAGCTTCCGCCATGTTTAGTTCACACATAAACTCAGCTGATGATATAAGGAGACTTTAGCTGCATCTAAATGTATTATACTGTATTTAGTCATTATATAAAATGTCTGTCGCAGTAAAGTTGTTTTATTCAAAGTACTGATCTACTGTTGCATTATTGAAATGTATTAGTATTTGACAGGTACCCTTTTAACACAGAACACATGTATTCATCCATTTCCCAAACTCATGCATTTAACCATAAACTGTTGCTTAACATGCTTATCTTCTCGTAAAAATAAATGTTTCCCTTTAAGATTTGTTTGTTTTGAATGAATTCAGTCGATTTTGTCTGATTATTTGAAAATGTGGAAATAAGGTGAAACTAATGGAAACAATGAAATTTAAAAAAAGTTAGAGATATACAGATTGCAGAATAGACAAGGCATAAAATTAAAGTACGATCTAAGACACTCCAGTTTTCAAAACAGCTTTGTTGAAATCAGTGAGCTGTTCTGTGCCTGAATATTATTCCATCACCAGAGAGCAAAATATAAAAATGCTGAGTTCAAAATTTAGGGGAGCCACAAGAGCCCCCATCTAGTGGTGTGAAGACTGTAGAAACTTAGTGGAAGTCAGCAGTCGACGTCCCCTGTGCAACATGTCAAGATAGTTTGTATAAGAAGTTTATATTTTGTGATTAAATAAAAGAAATATTTGAGGGTTGGATTAATTAGAGGGATTATTTAAGTGTGGTTATGGAGGGAGTTATTCATTAAAGAGAATCACAGCTTCTGCAGCTTGTGTCAAGAGAATCACAGCAAAAAAAGGGGAGGCCAGATCCAGATCAAGGACTGGACTGGGACCCACTCCTCCAAAATATGCTGCACAGTTCATAACAGTGAGCACCATTTCAAATTGCTGGAACTCCATCCAAAAGGGCATTTGCTCACAATTGCTCTCCGACTTCCCCCTGAACTGAGCTCAGGGCAGTGTTAAGGTATGAAAGTGTCAACATGAGCTCCCAAAAATGCTAATGAACAGTAAATGCTTAAACTGATCACTGAAAAAAATCCCAATTCTATACTTTGGGTGTGAGTCTTTTGGGTGGACCAAAATGCTCTTGTTCGCTGGCAAGCTTGGTGGACAAATGTTTGGGTTCATCTGCTGGTCAGTTGGTTGCGCAACATATAAACTGCACTATGCATTTTTATAGTGTTGCTTTAATGAACAGCTTAGCAATAGGGCATTTTTGTACATGGCAAAGGCTATAAGTTAAATTTTCGGCTATAAGTTACAGACAACAAAGATTCACCCATACAGGTTTATTGTCAATTAAAACCTTTTCAATCCCACATCCTTAAAGTATAGGGTCATCACACCTATTTACCTTCTGCGTAACAGGCGGGGGCACTGGTTAGCCGGGGGCATTGTTTGGTCAGTGGTTGTCTACCCACACCTGCTGTAATAAACCTGCAAGCATTTTAAAGTTCCTTCCCCATTGGTGCACATCATCATCTCCAACTATCACTGCATTGGCGGATGATCTGACAGCTATAGGTACTGGTCCGATAGAAGAACATCATCGTCTAGCCAATAAAGCAATGGTGCAGATGATTCTGTCTTCCAAGGTTTCAGGGAATTGTGTTTTTGTCCCTAAATTGGATTAGTTGACACGCATACCTAGTATTTTTCTAATTATTACCTAAAACGCCACAGTACTCCCTCAACCATGTGGTACTTTACATTTATTTATTTCCTAATTTATTCACATTTTAAAATGCCTTAAGGGTTCCAGTTTCTTTCAGGAGCAATGTTTATATTGATCCTATAAATCAGTCCCCAACAGAAATGTTAATAATTAATCGAAACGGGTCTGCAACCCTCAGTGATTGTTGTCACACTGTGAGATGTTTGGTGAGTGGAGACTGTAATGTCAGTCACAAAATGGAATACGTACGTTTAGCTGATGGAGGAAAAAATCCAAAAAAAGCGTGAGCGTGAGTCATCCATTATCATGTGCTGTCACACAGAAAAGCTGGGGTTGTTCTTTCCTTACAAGAGAAATGCAAAATATAAAGTATTTCACATGGTTGTGCATGTTAAACCTCTGTTGTGGTCACCAATGGCATCTCTAAAGCTGCATTTAAATAATGAGTCTGAGAAGCACAAATAACACCAAGAATACTGGATATGTGGTGACATCAGGTGAAGTGACGATGAAACACTCCAACTTCCCCTTCTCTGTGTCCATTCCTCCAGTCTTTGCAGCTGCCAGAGCTGGGCTGCAATCATGCTTGTGGATTCTCTCCTTTTTGTGTGTCCTCTGCTTTTTGGTAAGTAATTAAAACCTTTGGGAATTTAAATATGTATCAGATTCACATCTCTGTATGGATTTCAAGGGTATTTAAGGCCACATGATCATTACTAATATCATAAATATAATAACCTTAATGGATTTATGTGGAAAATAAATACTTCCATCTCCCAACCCCATTAGAAGCATGTATGCAGTTGGAGTATTTCAGTAGCTACATACATGTTTTATTTGTTTTTGTCCCACAATCTCCAAGACATCAGGATTTCTTTTCCAATAAACTAATTAAAATTACTGTAAAATGCTTTTTTTTTTTACACATCGTTGTAAAAGGTATTCTGAAGTATTGTTTAAAATTTTTCTGTCATGCCTTTTGTAGAATATCTAGCGACTAGAGACAATGTAGCCCTGAAGAAGAAACTAGGCTAAATAAATATTTAGATTTGGAAAAACTGTTTGCCGCTTTTACATCAAACCTCTTTACCTCTTTTGCTTGTGTTTTACAACTTCTGATCTTTGCCTCAACAGCAGCCTTGTGTAGGGGCATTCAGACTCTTGTGCCATCCGTCCCTGACCAAATTCAAGCCCTGGTAGGCTCCTGTGTCATTATTCCGTGCTCTTTTACTCCTCCAGCACCTCATTTTCACAGGAAAGCGAAGAAGGAAACAGTTAGCATCCGCCTGAGTTTCAGAGGTGGCAGCCACTTCTTTCCTCTTCGCAGTACTGCTTTCAACAGTGAGGACCAAGATCAGATGAGCAGAGAATTCCACGGCCGCACAGCCCTCTTTGGACAAATCACTAATGGAGACTGCTCACTAAAGATCGAAAGGATCCGAATGGATGATGCGCGGGTGTTCGAGGTTGCTCTGAAGAGAGCTGATGACTTTCTCTGGGGAAAGCCGAGGAGGTTCAATTTGGATGTTGTGGGTGAGTGGTTGATCATAAAGCCAGGATGATTTACACAAATCACATCAAGACTAAACTTAATGTGTCTGTAATGACCAAAAGGATTAGGAAAACAATTTAAACACATTTTAATGACAAAATATGCAGATTTAGAACGAGTTGCACTTAACTTCAAGATACTAAAACATTTATTTCCACTTTCCACAGTCAATGAAAGTGATAGTCATGTCACTGAATTTCACCATGTTTCCTTGATGAATTTATTTGTCACTGCACAAGAGCCAAGAGCCTAGGAAGTGCTGGCGGCTCTTTATATCAAAAATTGTTTTTTTCCAAGGATAGATACTCCAGAGGCTCCGATCATCAGTGGCATGCTGGCAGCCACAGAGGGGCAACTGGTCTCTGTGAACTGCTCGGTCAACTATTACTGCCCCTCCAGACCTCCCATCCTGCAATGGATTTGGGAGAGAGGAGATCAGCTGAACATCACTAAGCCTCCGGAGATACAGACAGTTTTCCCAGAGCATCATAGACCCTTGATGTTGGCCTCTCTATCCTTCACCGTGTCACACCGAGTAAAGCCCAGGCTCAGATGTGAAGCCAGTTACCCAGGAGCCAAAGCACTGACAGCCTCTAAGGATCTGCACGTGACATGTGAGGAGATTTGAGTATATTCTTGCCATTTTACAAAGATTATGCACTAAGTTCACATTTTAAATTCTTCAATTTGCTTTCTAGTTTCACCCAAAGATGTTGCAGTTCAGGTTGAGTCCAAGATAGTGAAGGAAGGGGGGCGAACGCCTTGTGGTCTGCACATGTAAAGCTGATCCACCGGCATTTCAGTACCATTGGTCTTACAGCCAACAGGGCCCGCACCATGTACCCTCCGCCAGCGCACGCACACGGTTCGAGTGTTTAACGTCACAGAGACATGAGGTGCGCTGCTCGGCACAGAAACCTCATTGGTCGAGGAGAGTCCCAGCTTACGCCGCTGAACATTCTGTGTAAAACTATTTTTTTTGGGGAGGGGGATTTTGAATTACCATGTTTTCATCTTAGCTGTAGAAGATACTACCTCTTGATCAACCAGCCTTCTTGATATTTAGGTTCTTACAATTAACAAGTTCAGTATCTCCTGAGCATTGCTGTTTATTACCCCTGATATCTTTGATTGCTTTTATTTTGCAGCCTTTACATATTTAATATCACACTTAACTTTTTTTCTTCCTTCCTAAAATAACAAAATGTCTAAAATCATATTATTTTCAAAACAAATCACATCAGATTGCATAAAAATCAATGTTAAGTTAACACACAACAGGTGTAGGAATGAATAAATCTGCTCTTTCTCATCAGACAACCGGTCATCCTGCAGGTCTCCTCCACCTGTGTTCTGGAAGATTCGGTGCTAACATGTCATTGTTCGGTTCGACTCCAACCCGAAAGCAGCTGTCACCTGGAGTGTGAATGGGACCGTACCACCTCATGATTACAACTATCTGTAACATCTCAGCCTGACGAGCTAACTGCTGTTCTGAGGGGCCACATGGACGCACTCAGACGGTGATTTGTTTTGCTGTCAACATACTCGGAAAACGACTCCCTGCTGCTGTTGCTGCCTGCTGGTGGAGGAGGTGATTTTGTTTTAACAGCTTGTTTTGCACCCCACATGGAAATTTCAAGTATGTGTAACACAATGTGCATGAATGAAACATGGAACATAAGAAACATTACTGTCTTAGGAACATAGATTGATTTCTCACCAACTGTGTCCTGGTCACACAAATCTTTTTGTTAGTGTTCTATATATTTTAACTACGTGAATGTGTCTACGAGCATGTATATATTTACATATAATACCAGTAGAAACCCTACACTATATGTCACTTAGCGTTGCCATATTTTATATTTTATTATTTCCACAGCATACCTTGTAAGATCCAACAACTAGTCTCTATATATCAATAATGTGTTTTCATGGACATTCAAGTATGCACATTCTTTCCATAGAAATATTTGGTGTTCTATTATAATGCTTAAAATGTTGCCATGTTTCACAGTCTTTTGACAGTTTCCCCTTTTTATCCTTACACAGAGACGCTCTCCTTATTGATGGTGTTGATACCTGCTGCAGCCATATGCTCAGTTTTGCTGCTTCTGTTGGTCTTTTACTGCTGCTGCTGCTGCTACCGAAAAAGAGCTAAAAAGTACTTGGTAAAATTGTCCCTTTTAATGTTTTGTTTAGGTATAAGTTTAAAGTTTTTCTATCTTCTGTTCATCTCAGAGAAATTCTAAACCATGACCCAGTCATGTACCCTGGAGGAACGGGAATTTCTCCGGACCAAATGTCGCTTTACATCAACTGCACAGAAGTGACTCATATCTACACCAATGGAAGCTACCAGCTTGTTTACCAGAACTCCACACCTCTCTTTGTCCACACCAAGCAGGTGTGTATTTTGTTATCTGAGTGATGGCTATCTATAAAGAAACATCTAAAAATCCAAATTACTCAAATGCATTCAATATAAATGAACCTTTTCCAGGTATGTCCAATGGGCAGAAGAGGGGGGGAAAGAAGAAGAAGACGACGACAAACAAGGAGAAGAGGAGGAGCAGGAGGAGATGTGGGTGTAGACAGAATTGGTGGTTTGGGAGTCAGAGAAGTAAGAGAGGAAGATGATAGAGCTGTGGCAGATGCAGAGACAGCCATCTACCTGGAAGTCCTCTGAGCAGATATGAGTTGACTTCTACATTATTTTGCAGCTCGCTCTCATTGTGATATTCACTGTTTGCCTTGCTTTTCCAGCCTGTACTTACTGAATATTTGAATTTGAATTTATTAAAGGATAGCCCCTTGAGATGCAACATGTAATTTTCGAGGGGTTCCAAGAGACACATACAGAAATATAAAACATAAAAGACAACATTTGCTACATAGTAAGACATACAAACATTGCAATACATTACAAAACAATACAGCACAATGTGGTACAATAAAGACATTACATTTCATTAAAACAAAATACAAACAACTAATTTACCCTCATCAATCTCATCCACATATCTCATATATTACAGTATACGACACAAACAAAGTTGAATTGGTGAATGATTTAAAGACATGAGCAGTTTGAGATGGTTGAAAAGAAATGTCTTGAAACAGTGAAAGGAGGAGATTGATCTGAGCAATAGTGGAAGATCAAGTCAGATGGAGATTTGGATTGTTGCAGCCAATTTCTTTCGAAATGTTGTGTACAGAATAGAAGGGATATCGCAAATATCTCAGAGGATATGATGATCTGAAAATATAGATGATCTGAAAATAAGACAAATAATTAAAATAAATACCTTTTTTTTTTTTTTTTTCAAAGAATCCAGTGAAAATGTCTTCTGGGTTTGGGCTGTAGCCAGTTAAGTGAATTGTTCAGAACGCAGTAGTGACTTTCGGAAGGGACACTCAAAACCAACCTACATAATGAATTAAAAACAACATTAAGTGATTTGAGGTCGGTAGCATAGGAGTTTTAATAAATGATATCGGCGTAGTCTATGATGGTTGATAATCCTTTTTCTGATTGGGAATGTAAAACAGTTAATTGAACAATTTAGTGAAGACAAAATTAGAGTTAATGGAATGTTAAAGGAATGTTGGATTTAAGCTATATTGTAATTGAAAGTATAAATAACAGTATAAGCTGCATAAAATACCATAATTACCTAAATGAGGTAGATTACTGAAAAAAAATGGGGGGTGGGGGGTGTGGTACCAGGGTAGAACCCTGTGGAACACCTTTATCAACAACCAACTACTTAGACTGAGAAACATGAAAAGAAACACATTGGCTTCTATTGTGGAGATATGCTAGATAGAAAACAATTTATACGTAGATAGTGGTCAACCATATCAAAAACTTTAAATAAGCAAATAAAACTTCCACCTGTAAGTTGGCCTCTATTGAAGGAGACAAAGATGTAATTTGTACATTTTAAAAGAGCTGTTGTGATGGAGACATTTGATCTAACACCAGAATGGAATGGGGATAAAATATTGAAATCCTTTGTTAGGAGCAGCAGACACAAACAACTCGGCAAAAACGCAAGTGAGAACCAGTGCTTTAAAGCCGGAGGCAGGTGAAGATGATTGTCTGGTGATGTGATTCAGGTGTGCCTGAGAGCCGCCCTGCCTGACCTGAAACTAGACAGCCAACAGAAAACAGAAGGGAGGGGGAGAGGGCACACACCAGGGAAAACTACTTGACATAATGTGAAAATATACTGATCATTACTATACTGATTAAATAATTAAGAAGACCAGTTTTTACATACCATATACAGACTTTTGATTTAACATTAAGACAAATGCATTCTTAAAGGTACCGTATTATAAAGCCAGAAGTCAATCAAGATGGCTGAAAATTGATGGTGTCCTTTTAATTTTCCAATGTTAAAATAACGACAGAAATTTAAGATCTAATTCATCTATATTATTGTGGTAACCTGTTATATAGATGGGAAGCTGTTTTTCAGTGTCCATGTGGGTATTCTTGTCATAGCAGATTAATGACTGCAGATGTGTTGCTTTATAATATGAGATGAGATCTTCCCTGCAGCCACAAAGGTAAAAGCTTTAGCATGCATCCCAACAGTGCCATTTCAGGGTTCTTGTGTAAAAGCAGCAAAGACAATAATGTCTCCAGAACAAATAAACTTATGTTGACTTCTCATCTGTTTTGTTGTGCGTGTGCATGCTTGTGAATGTGTATTCATTTTACAGTTATTTTCTAACCCATGTATACATTTGTGCATACGTATACTTTATATGTATACACATTCGTATGCATATACAGATATGTATGGTTTACATGTTATTTTTACTATTGTAAAATAGCATTTTTATACGTAGTTACACTCTCCTACCGACTGGGGACAGAAAAGCTCTGCATACGCCGTTAATTTTATAGTAGAAGAAGACACTGACACCTCTCATTGGACGGAACCCGTCAGTCGGAAATTGCGTCAAATGTCGACGAGCATCAGGCTTTTGGTGGGAAAATGAGTTCGTTTTCACACGTATTTATCTGAAAGGAATTAAAGTTCATTTTCCGACATACTATAGTACCACTTAAATGAAATATGTATAAGCTACAGAGAGCATTTCCATTTTTTTAGAGAAAAGCCATTCATCAAAGTCCTCTGGCTAATTACGAAAAGTTCAGTCCGTCTATTGTTTGCTAGCATTTTGTCTCCTTACTGTTTTCAATAGTCCAATGAGAATAAACAGATTTTCCTTATTTTTCAATGTGGAGATCGTTATCACCCAAAGGACAATCTGCGGCATCTATTTCGTGGTTTGTTAATTGGCAACGATAGTGCTTTGTGGTGTGTCTATTGTGGCTCTATTTCCAAAAGCGGGTCTGTTTTGGTTTTACAACGATTTAACAAAATGCCTGAAATAGAACTCAAACACGTCGTGTCTTGCAGTACTGAGGATCCAGTAAGTTAAATTGCGACTTAAATGTCTACTTTTTAAAAACCGTAATCTCCAGAATCTTATTCAGGTGTGACCCTTCTTTCCCTTCGCATGTTTTGTTGGAACAAGACCCACAGGGCAGAAAACCTCCTAAACTTTGACACTTACAGAAAGTGGAAAGCAGCAAGGCCCGGAGAAAAACAAATATCAGTCATTCTGCAGGTATGCTTCTGCCTTTTCACCTCAAGTTGCAACATTTATGATGGATGTATGTATTATTGTCATTTTATTAAACATGTACTGTCTCCCAGCTATTTTACTGTGTTTCTCTGGTGCAGCAAATTTCAAAGTACCGGTACATTTTTTCCTCTCACTGCTCACCTGCTAAGTTGCACATCAGTGATTATCGTTATTATCATTTACTCCCAATTATGTATTAGTGCTAAGCCGCATCGAATTTTTCAAAAAGTATTTCACAAACATTTCCTGAGAGATGTCGCATTGAATGTTTCCTATATATGAAATGGAAATAATTTCACTCATTGTTTCTGTAATTTACAGCGGATTGTAAAAAGGTACAAAACCAGCATCAGCTTTTGAAAAAGTATTTTACAATTTGGCATAATAAAATAACCCAAACACTTGATTTTAAATTGTAAAAATTGGTGTCAGGATTGTTAGACTATGATCGCACATGCAATGTATGTGTGTCAGAGAAACTGTAAGTTTGGAAAGATTGCATCATTTTGTGTTTTGTATCTGTCCTTTCTTTTACTGTTTAAGCTCTGTTAATGCTGTGTTTGTTTTCTCTTTTTATTCTTAGTTTGAGAAGGAAGAGCAGATTCACAGTATTGATATTGGGAATGAAGGATCAGCTTTCATTGAGATCTTGGTGGGGAATTCTTCTGTTGTCAGAGACCAGGATTATGAGGTATTCTTGCAAATTAAATCACCAACATATGGACATCCATTTAATGCCTTTTCAGTTTATTCACATAATCTCTCCTCTTTGTTAGGTTCTTTTGGTGACGTCTTCCTTCATGTCCCCAACGGAGAGCCGCAATGGCACCAACATGAACCGTGTTCGTTTCTTTGGGCCAAACCAGCTGCAGAAAAGCACAGCACACGAAAAGTGGGACAGGGTAAAAATTGTGTGCACCCAGCCATACAGCAAGGTCAGTGCCCTGCCATTTAAAGCCACATACAGAATATGTAAAACATGAGCATTTTGGAAGGTTTTTAGAATAGAATAGATTCCAATAGAATCAGGTGTAGAGGCTGATGTTATTATTGTTATAGAAGTAAGAAGTTCAGTTAAGAGAATGTGCAGTAAGTAGTTTACTTAGTAGTTTTTAAAATAATTCTAAAAGATTTCCTTCATGACCATTTTAGACCATAGCATACGGACTGGCCTTTGCAAAGTTTCACTCACCACCTGACAAAGATGACCCTCCACCAGCATCCTCACCAGTGAGTCATGGCTTTATTCTTAATATATCAGAATGTACATTTAGTGATGTTTCTGTGTGCTGATTTGAAAGTACTTTTGAGAATTGTAGAATTTCAATTGAATACACTTATCTTGCTTTTCATGTCATCTGACATGACTTGAGACTGGTTTGTTGTGGGAAGAGTTTAGTACTAGTAAACCAAACAACTTTGTGGTGAATTAATTTGTTTTATCTCTTTGAACTGATGCCATTGTTTTTTGTTTTTTTAATTCTCAGAAAATGACAAAACTGGGACAGTTCAGGGTGAAAGATGAGTCTCCTTCTACTGGGTCCAGCCTTCAGCCTGGCAGTCTCTTCTTCAGTCGAGACAATGCCACAAAGTCCAGCACTTCTGTCAAAGGTAAAGCTCTTTGGTTTTATCATCTACAAAACCTGTATTTAATTCTTGTGGGTTCAAAAAACATAGAACAAAGAAAAATAATAACTAGTGCTCTTGTTAACAGCTGCTTTTGAAGTTGGTCCTAAAAACATGGAACCAATGATTTTTTTTTTATCAAAGTACTTTGTTCCCTAATAGGATTTGAGCCCATTTTTCTTTTTAGTTTCTCCACAGAGTCAGAAATTAAGTTATGCAGCTGCTGCCCTGCAAGCTGGCAGCAGCTCCAGTGCATCAGGCCAGGCACCTTCCTCCAGCGCTGGCTCAAATCAGGTAGTAAACCTCACAGCCTAACCATATTCTTCAGCCCTGAAAACCTGAACTGACATTTTACCAAATGAGCCATTGGTAGTTTAGTCAATAAGAATCATTATAAACTGTGATTTGAGTGTTTTAATGTACATTCTGGAAAGATGAAGCAAAGCTTTGTTTAAATAACTGCAGCCCAAAAACAAAGTTGAAATCTTTCAACTTATGGAATCCATGTCAGACACTTTATGTGACACAGGGTGTGTGTTAATATGGACAAGAGAGGAGACGGAATGAAAACAACAATAATAACAATAATATGGGGCTGTTCTTTACTGAGTGTCTCCCCATACCTGTCTGGGTTTTCTCCATGTATTCTGGCTTTCTCCTGCAGTCCAAAGACAGACATTGGGGGATGGGTGAATTTTCTTAGGCATGAGTGTAAATGGTTGGTTGTCTTTCTGTGTTTGCTCTGTGATAAACTGGTGACTTGTCCTGAGTATTCCCAGCCTCTCCGCCAAAGGCAGCTGAGATGGAACCAAAAACATGAATGATCAGTCAAAGACATCTATTGAACTTCATCAGTCCACAGAAATTGTTTCTAAAATGTATCAGGCTTGTGTAAATGCTCTTTTGCGCGTCTTATTCAAAATTTAATTGAGTATTCAGTAAGAACTCAGAGGTTTTCTTCTGGTGACTCTTTGATGGAGGCCATATTTAGGTCTAATCGAACCAGGTAGCAGGTAGCTGTCAGGGGTTCTAATGTGCTTTTCTAGAGACCCATTACTGCTGATTATTGGGGCAGGATTAGAAGCGTCTGGGTATTTATAAAGCTTTTTTATCACCTTGCCTTTCCTAATGAGGATTGTAAACAAGTCACCCCAACACTGTATATGTATTTATGCTTGCAAGTTAGCTTGCCAAAAGTTAGCTGGCTCATCCATTATCCTACACCTTTTTGAGTGTGTTCTTTTGAGCGTTTTAAAGTGCTGTTTTTAGGGCCAGTTCATTTTACTTAATGATTTGAGAACATTAATACTCATAATTAATAGCAATGCTCAGCTATAATGCTCAGCTGTAAGAATGTGGAAGCTATCTCCTCCCCCCACACCTGCCAAAAACATATAGGAAACCATTATTTAGAATTCTCCATCAGGGTGGTTTTTATGGCTTGTGAACAGTAATTGCTTTCTTGTAGCCACCAGCTAAAAGAAAATTTGAATTCAGCAAAGAGCAGCAGTCTGCCTCTGGGCCTCCTCCCTCAAAGAAAATGAGCCCAGCTGTCTCACCTGAGGCAAAAGCAACAACACCGAAACACAAGCCAAGCACAGCCAGCACACCAAGCCCCTCTGCCAAAAAAGGTAAGGTTTGGTGCCCTGCTGCTTTGGTATTATTGTTTGTCCATAAAATCAAGAGGGTAATTACTATAAGTGCTTTAAAGGTTACAGTAAGAATAGATAGTGTTTTTCATACATACGAAAACCAAGGCTGTTATGTTACAAATAGTATATATGGCCAGCCCTTCATTCTTTTCCTTTCAGCATCCCCTGCACAAAAGTCTACTGAGAAGAAGAGGGAGAGCTTGCCAAAACCTGAAAAGACCCCCAAACAGCAGAAAGCCAAATCCTCGGGTGTGGAGCAGGTCCCAATCAATAGGCTCATGGATGGGGTCGTGTTTGTCCTCAGTGGTTTCCAAAACCCTTTCAGGGGAGAGCTGAGGGAAAAGGCTTTGGAAATGGGGGCCAAATATCGACCCGATTGGACACCCGACTCCACACACCTCATGTAAGAGTGAGATTTGTTTATCAGCATGGATGGATGTAGAACTTATTATTAGAACTAATTTCTTTTTTTCCCAACAGAAAACTAGTGAAACGCACTCATTCCTCACGTTAATCATCAAATCAATCTTTATTTATATAGCGTCTTTTACAATCAAAATTGTTTCAAGGCGCTTTCCAGAATCCCAGGGCCTAACCCCAGACAAGCAACAGTGGCAAGGAAAACTCCCCTTTAACAGGAAGAAACTTTGAGCAGGACCAGGCTCATGTAGGGGGACCCTCCTGCTGATGGCCGGCTGGGTGGAGAGAGAGGAGAGGGGGGAGGACGAGGAGAGGAGAGGAGAGGAGAGGAGAGGAGAGGAGAGGAGAGGAGAGGAGAGGAGAGGAGAGGAGGGGAGGGGAGGGGAGGAGAGGAGAGGAGAGGAGACCATTTCCCAGTGGGGTGACAGAGGCCTGTCAGGTGATCATGTTTCTGGACCCCGGCAGCCTTGGCCTATAGCAGCATAGCTAAGATGTTAACCTAATGATTAGACGACCCCCTAAGTTTGATAGTTTGTCTTGTCTATGATAGTAACTGGAACTGCAGAATTAGTAACAATAAGCTTTTTCAAAGAGGAGGTTTTAAGTCTGATCTTAAAAATAGAGATGGAGTCAGCCTCCTGTACCTGGACAGGGAGCTGGTTCCACAGCAGGGGGGCCTGGTAGCTAAATGCACGGCCCCCCATTCTACTCCTAGAGACTCTGGGGACCACAAGTAGACCAGCATTCTGAGAGCGGAGCGGTCTATTGGGCTGGTAAGGTATCACTAGCTCCTCCAGGTAGGATAAAGCTAGGCCTCTGAGGACCTTGTAGGTTAAAGAAGGGTTTTAAAAATTATTCTAAATTTAACGGGCAGCCAATGAAGAGACGCCAGTACAGTTGTTATGTGATCTCTTTTGTCAATACCTGTCAGAACTCTGGCAGCAGCATTTTGGATCAACTGGAGGCTTCTTAAACAGTTGTTTGGACACCCTGATAATAAAGGATAACAATAGTCCAGCCTGGAAGTAACAAATGCATGGACTAACTTTTCAGCATCCTGCCGCGTCAGTAGTTTCCTGATCTTTGTGATGTTCCTCAAGTGAAAAAAGGCACTAGAGACTGTTTTAATATGTGAGTTGAAGGAGAGATTTCGGTCAAAAGTTACTCCTAGATTCCTCACAGAGAGACTAGATGTTAATGAGATACCATCTAGAGTGATCATGTGATCTAATCTATCCCTGAGAGGTTCAGGACCATGACCTCAGTTTTCCCTGAGTTAAGGAGGAGGACATTTGAAGACATCCAGGAATTTATGTCTTTAAGACAGGTCTGGAGCTTCACTAACTTCTCTGTCTCCCCTGGTTTCATGGATAAATAAAGCTGAGTGTCATCAGCATAACAATGAAAATTTATCCCATGCTGTCGAATAATGTTCCCTAAGGGAAGCATGTACAAGGTGAAAAGGATTGGTCCAAGTACAGAACCTTGAGGAACTCCATGGCTAACCCTACTGTATGAGGAGGGAACACCATGGACATGGGCAAACTGGTATCTATCAGATAAATACGATCTAAACCAGTCTAGTGCTGTCCCTTTAATGCCAATCACATGCTCCAGTCTATGTAACAGGATGCTGTGATCAACTGTATCAAAAGCAGCACTGAGATCCAGCAGAACCAGCATAGAGACCAGTCCATGATCTGAAGCTATGAGAAGATCATTAGTAACTTTAAGAAGTGCTGTTTCTGTGCTGTGGTGAGCTCTAAAGCCTGACTGAAACATCTCAAACAGGCTGTTTCTCTGCAGGTGCTCCAGTAACTGAGTCACCACAACCTTCTCTAGAAGGTTCATTGCATCACTTGTGATCTCAACATATTTCTGCTCAAATCAATTATTTTTCAACTTCAAATCAAATCAGATTTACTCGTTAAGTTATAACCTACGTATCTGCATGGCTGCATGGTAACATGTCATGTCCATGTATGCAAACTGGCTTGAAATGCAGAGGTCTAATTCCTCAATCTCCTCGTCCACTGATTCATGCTCCAGATAAGATGAAGATTTCTCTGTGCCACTGTGGAGATTGTTGCCCCCACAGAACTAGATACTCATTAAGAGAATTAGACAGGCTGTACAATCCTGATCCTACGAGTGCATTTATCATGTCCTGTCATAGTTTGCATGATGTGACCGTGCCACACACTTTGAGCCAGTGTGAGATTTGACTTAAGAATCCAGCATCCTGGTGGTGCATCCAGAAAAAATCAGCAAATGTTTAAAACCCCTCTATTTATTATATAATAGTATAAGTTGGTGGAAAATTTGACCTGCAGTCTTTAAAAACAACATTATAATATCTTGATAAGCAAACAAAATCCTGACGGTGTATGACAGCGACACTAAATACCTTGGAAATATCAGCCTTTTTACTTTAAAGTCTTCGACTTTAAAGTGAAAAGGGTGACTTCTAGGGTGAGATATTTTTATCTATAGTTGTTTTTTCACATCAGATTACAGGATTGCGTAACAGTGCCTTAAGCACTCTACTAATTCAGTTTGATTGCATCTTGATCCTTGCTGTCAAAGTTGTCAGTTTCACTTGTTAGGATCTCTTTACTGATGTAAGTGTCTCTCTTTTTCGCTCTCTCTCTCTCTCTCTTTTGGCCCATTAATCTCCAGCTGTGCCTTTGCCAACACCCCCAAATACAGCCAGGTGAAAGCAGCAGGGGGCTTTATCGTGCGAAAGGAATGGGTGATTGACTGTCATAAGAGAAAACAGAAGCTATCTTACAAACGGTAAGAAAAAGTGAAAAACAATGAATTTTTTAAAGCTTCAACCAGAGGAGCAGGTAGAAGGGGATTCAGCATCTAAAAGGGCAACACTCCAGGGTAACAGCATGATTTTAACATGGGCTGTGTATCCAGCGAATGAACACACATCAGATTAGTACTTTCTCTAAAGCCACTTCCTCTGTTAATAGTGCAACCTGTGCGCAGCACTCACCACCGAGCGATACATGCAGAAATGCTCCTCACAGCAGGGGCGTCCACTTCTGACAGAGATCATTGTAACCTTGTGCAGCTGATGCCTGCTGTGATCATGAATTCAGCCCAGCAGGCTCCAAGAGCTCCCTAATTATATGACTCATTACAAGGGCAGCTTTTGCAACATCAAGGTCTTCTGGCATCACTCCACATCTAGTCTCCTCAATAATGCAGTACAGAGCGTCGTGAAGGAGCTTGGAGATATTAATTTCAATAGCTGTGTAGTTGTTGCACTGTACTAAGCTTGGCAACTAAAATGGAACTAAAATTTCATGCTGTTATTTTCTGTTGCGCACTGCTGACCTTGGTTTTAAAACCACCCTCCCACTATAATACTGAATGAAATCTAGTACTAGTACTATTGCATTAGCTGTGTTGTATTTCAGCCATCTGACAGAAAAGTAAAATAGCTTTGCTTCTTTAGGTTGCAGTGTGGTACACTAAAAATACTATTATTGTGCTGAGTTAAAAATTAACACATGATATATGTAAAGTAGTTTAAGGAAAAACAAATCCACCATTTCTGGTCAGCATTTCTGTTTGATACTTCTATTTCTGGTGAGCAATTTTTAAAAAGAAACTTCCACTTTTCAGGACTGATGATTCACTACGTATTAGTTGATTTATTAAACATCAGAGATCATGACACCTTTAAATTGTTAAAAAAAAAAAATCAAAAACAGAAGTTTCCTTATTTTTCTTCTTTTAAGTTTCCACACAGCACATTTGGAATCGGGTGCCTGACAGGTTTTCTGCTCAAAGAGCAAAAAAAGACCTTCACACAATTTTTTGAGTTTGTTTTTGTATTTATATAAATAATATGCAGTGATTCATTTTCCATTGTTTCAGATCATTTATCTGGATATGATTCAGTCGATAATTGGACCTTTTAAACAATCTACAGTCCTTAAGAAGGCTGTAAGGTGATGCTTTTAAAGTATACATTACCGATATGAGCTATAGGTTTTCTCAGAATTTCAGGACGGTATGTGTTGCAGGTTGTGTCGTCACGCAGTTGCAAATATCAGTTATTTTATAACATTTGTGAAAATCCCCCAACTCAGCTGCCCCTCGTGTTTTATAGAATAATCCATTCGCTTGTCCTCCACCAATATTGTTATCTCCAGAGTGTTCACCATTGTGGGTGTATTCCTTATTTAAAAGGTGCATCTGTGATGGGTAATTAAAAGGCCACTTACTTTGATGATGAGCACCTTAACAAATACGCACACTCGCACTTAAACTATCGCACACGCATTTGCCAACGAGCATCTGGTGGCAAACACGCAGCTGACATGGATGCATATTCCACAGTGTGCATGTTAAAGAGAAGATAGCAAAGCAACCCAGAAATGCTTCCTCCAGTTGAGAATAGAAACTGGAGAGAGAGAGCAGTAAACACTCAAGTGGGTCTACAGCATCCTGACACAATAAATTTGAATAAACAAGGACATTTTCTCATTAAAGCCAAGCCTCAAATGCGGGATTATAAAACTGTTTTTGTGGTGAATCCAAAATAACAGTCACAGTCATAATAACCAGAATGTTTTTCTTCCCAGATTAATCCAAATTGTGGGCTGATGTAAATATTTAGACCATGTCACAGATTGCTTTAGCCCCATTTGAAGTCATAACTCAATATCTTAATGTTTCACCGTTCCCTTTGTTATGCACCTGCATGTCTCTGCTTTGACCGTTCTCAACAAATATGCTTTCTCCCTGACCTGTGTCCACGTTGTCCTAAATTGCCTCGAGGACAGTGTCTTCTTCTTTTGCTTTATTACAATCTGTGAGCCAGCAGAGCCGTGTTAAAATAGAGACGCATACTGTCGCCTCAACTTTCTTGCAGGTGTGGATGTTGTTGGTTTTTTGTGGCGACTGCATGGGGATCTAATATTAAATATATACAGTAGTAATGTTGTAAATAAGGTTTTAAACATAAAGGTTTCTCGTAAACGGAGAGGGAGGCGGACAGCGTGGCAGCTGGTTTGCTGGCGTTTAATCAATCCACCGTCAACTCCACCTTTTTTTTGCAGATATTTGATGGATGGACCAGAGTCGAGCTCAGAGAGTGAAATGGAAGTAGATGATAAAAGTGAAGAGGAAGTGGACACAAAGGTAAAAGTTCATTCGATTTTGGTGGGGAAAAAAATCTTTCTTAATTTGCCAGTGGGTTTAATGCTGTTTTCTCACTGATGTCTGCATCCTCCCCAGGAGGAGAGAAAAATGACCCCTAACATCAAACAAAAACTAATGATTGAAGATGAGTTTGCTGGCTCAACTGATTTGGATGAACCAGGTTGGATTTTTTTGCTACATTAATCATCTTCACACCATAACATAAATATCTCCACCAAATAAAGAATACTACGTTAGATTCCCCTGGTGTTTTGCACATTATTGGGCTGGAAATAATGTGTGGCTTAATGCAAACTGCTAGTTTTTCAGTCTTTCAATGATGTTTTGAGTCTTATAGAGACTTTATTTAAAACATTTTTTGATGTCCAGGTCTAACGTTGCATCAGAGTTTCTGGAATGTGGTATTTTTGATTAAGATGAATCAAATGGTTTCAAAATAAGTTCCCTGTTTTTGGTCTAATTGGCAGAACCTCTCTAAGACGAGGGCTTTCTGGGTAAGATCAGATCTAATAGGTGCATAGAGCTTCGTCTGCGTTGGTTGGCTCATCTTTCTACCATGGTTGGCTACACTTTATCACAACAAATGTCAATGAAGCCAATAAACCTTAAAAAGAATATGCTCCTGTGAGTCTTGTATGAAATCAAAAATTCTCCTTTTTAAGACGTAACTGAAAACTAATTAACAGGCTATATCAAAGTAATTAAAGGTGTTGTGGAGAACTGGACCACTACTATTGAGTGATATAGGAAGAGCCTTTTATCAAATGTTTTACCTGCAAGTGATAAATAATGTAATGAAAATGAATACATTTGTGTGTATGTGTGTATATATATATATATATGTATATGTGTGTGTGTGTGTATATATGTATACTGTATATGTATATATGTATGTGTGTATGTATATATATATATATATATATACACACGTATATGTGTGTGTGTGTGTATATATGTATACTGTATATGTATATATGTATGTGTGTGTGTATATATATATATGTATATATATATATGTGTGTGTATATACACATGTATATACACATATATATGTATGTATATGTGTGTATATATAATTGTATATACATACACATATATATATATATATACATACATACATACATACATACATACATACATACATACATACATACATACATACATATGTATGTATATACACACACACATATATACTGTATGTGTGTGTGTGTTTGCATGCAGTTTGCATGCAGTTGGTTGATTAATATACCGATTTACTGATCGTTGCCGTCATTTTTTACTGTGAAATTTTAAATGCTGAAATTGTCATTTGCCTTTTCCTCTAACATTGTCAGTTTTAGGAAAATATGTGGTGGGGGGGTAGAAAGACCTATAGGTGACGGTGAGACAGTGTGAGTTTGGCATAAGACATAAAGATATTGATTACACACTCCAAGGGATGAGTTAACAAATGCCACAATGCCAAGAGCACACCTACAGGGACTGTTGAAGGCAAAAGGAACTCACTGTGAAGGGACTTGGACATGATTCTCATTTCTATGTTAATGCAAATCCAGAATTAAAGCAGCAGGCTGCATGAGTGAGTGTGTGCAGCAAACACTGACCCTCCTAACATAGTGGAGCACCACTTTAATTTGACATCCTTATTTTTTTTTTCTTTGAACAACACATGGGACGATTAGTCTTTGAGGTTAATTTCATCATATGATGTAATTGTTTTTTTCTCAGGTGATGATTCTGCTGTCGACACTGAGGATGAGCTGCAGAGGTAAAACCACACCATTGATGCTTTTATACTTCCTTACTACTGAGACATTCCTGGAGGTGGTATTGGTTATGGCTGGCTGGCCTGCTAGGTGGGGCATTCCTGTGAATGTGATTGAACAGTTAAACTAAAATGTTCAATAATGTGGCAATAATGTGGTTCTTTTGGAAACAGTCCAGCTGGGACCAACATGATCTGCTTTAGTTTGTCCAAGCGGTGCATCTCTGTACCACCACACCAGTGTGGGAATTTTGCATTGCTGGAATTATTATTATTTTTATTTATATAGTTTTTCTTGACTGCTTTATCCCTCTGGGGGTCAGGTGCTGCGCCATCTCATCGCAGGATCATATATTGGCATTTGGGGGTTTGGTTCCTTGCGTAAGGGTACCTTGGCAGTGCTCTGAAGGTAGCCTGGCATCTCCCCTTGCTACTAGAATAACAGCAATATTTTTGCTGTACAGATAAACCAACCATTGATTAGAAATCCCTGTCAGTAAACATGAATAACTCTAAAATCAAAACACTACACTCTTGCTTCTCTGCAACCTGCCGACAAGCATTCATAACTTGTTTAACTCATCTTGCTATTGATGAACATTTACTACAATTTATTCATTATTGGATACAACATTTCTCCGCACTAATAACTGCACAAACCTAAAATAGCAACATCAGCTCTTTGAACACAGTCTCAAAGATGAAGGTGGAATAGTTATATTGACTACTTACACAGAACTATCTATTACAAATCTGCACAAGCTACAGAAATGAGCAACTCCTGTGCTTGTATTTAAGTGGATTTTGCTCAACGTGGAGTAATGACCGTGAGACAGAGGAATCTCATGTTGGGCTTGGCTGATAGCAGCAGTTATTTCAATCAAGCTTTCTCCCCCATTGCTGCAAGGCAGCAAGTTAAGAGGTTGCTTCTGTGGAATTATATAGTAGATGAGATAAAAATGAATCCTTCTATGTGTCCTTGCAATAGGGTCGAAAATGAGAGCAGGCGGAAGAAAGCAGCAGCACAAAAAAAGTCTGTGGAAGAGGAAGATCCATACGGAGGATCAACCGATGAAAACACGGATGCCGAAGCTGAGCAAGACCACCCGATCCCTGATTTACCAGGTATACCTGTTATCGCTGCGTCCTCGTCTTGTCTCGTTCAAATCAAATTTGCAGGAAGGACTGCCCTTCCTTAACCAGCACACCCTACAAAGACTGAGAGTAATGAACAAATATTTGTTTTCTATGCTCCCTTTTATTCAAAAACCTTCATCTCTCTGTATCCTGTTTTGTTGTCTCTCTTCCGTACCTGTATTCCTTCAGAGTTCCTGAGCGGCAGGCACTTTCTCCTTTATGGTAAATTTCCGAACAACGAGAGGCGCCTGCTGCTGAGATACATCACTGCTTTTAATGGGTATGCATATCTATCACACCTTTAATCATTTCTGTTTGGAATGGAAATGAATTCCTTGCAAATAATAATACTGTCTCCTCTGTAGAGTGATTGAGGACTACATGACGGAGAAGGTGCAGTTTGTGGTGACCAGTGAAGGGTGGCACAGTTCCTTTGAGGATGTGAGTTGAAATTTAAGACTTAGTTTTTGTAAAATTGGAGACCTAATCACCTTAAAAAAAGTTTAAAAAAAGTATATATAAGAAAAAGCATTGAATTGAAGCAAATGCACTGCTTTCTTTTAATCTCAATTTAAAGACAAACCTCAGAATGTGATATGTTTTACCCATTAAATGACACCCAGATGTCAATTCTCTTTTTTTTTTGTTCAGTCTCAGCTCTCAGATTTAATATCTCACTGTAACAGTTGGTTATATTACACCAAAGAATATTGTTTGACCCCCTCATTATGTCACATCTGCTACTCTTGTAACAGGCGCTGATGGAGAACAGCAGTCTGAACTTTGTCAAGCCCGCGTGGATTTACGCCATCAACGAACGACAAAAGATGCTACCCTATCAACCCTACACTGTCGTCCCATGAACTTCCTCTCTACATACAACCATGTGTGATGTTAAAGAGAAGCATCAGGACAAGTTGCACACTTGTTCCAGATTCCTGGTTCCTCAGTCATAAAAACACTGAGCTTACATCAGCTTCATACTGTTATCTCTGAAATATCTCTAACAAATTGTCTACTCTTTTGTCTCAGTTTGGGGTGAAAAAAAATACTGCTAAATTGTCTGTTGGCTTTACTTTTGAAGTTGTTACCAGCCTTTCATTTGAAGAGCATTCTCTGCTTATCAAGAAAAGAAGCTCTGGATCAGTTCCATGGTAAACGTGCCTGTACTGCAGCTTGCTGGAGCTCACTGCAGCTACCTCAGGCTCTGTCTGGAAATGAGTTATCACCCTTTGCTGGCTGCCACTGGCACTGATAAGACTTAAGCTTGTGAACCAAGCAGACCATAATAACGTTAGCCTAAAGTCAGCTCAAATGTTTTGGGTTGTTTTTCTTTTTCCTTCTAAGGTTGCAGCCACCTAAATTTAAAATCAGAACAAATACCTTATAAAACCCACAGGTTTTTTTTCCCCATTTTCCTGAATGCCATAAATGATCATTTCTGTTTTGTGTGTGTCACAAATGCTTCACTTTAGATGTTTGTGTTTATTTTATTAATGTTAGATAATGGATATTGCAAGTGATGGCCTGGTTTCAAGGTATGGATTTAAGAGATTTCTCTTAGGTCTCCTTTAAAAGCACGTACATTTATATTGTAGTAATTTTTATCTTAATAAAATACCTTTGTATGTAAAGGGATTGGTTTTTTTTGCCACATTTGCAGCTCTCTTTCTCTTTTCTGTTCTCTTTGATGGTAGCTCAAGAGCTGCTCTCTTCCCCTTCATTCACTCTCTCTTGAGCCCTTTCTCCACCCTCTAATTTACTTGTCATCCTGCATGGCGCTCAAAGCCATCGGTCTTGGGTCAAAGGGATTAGAAAGACAGAATGTGGAGGAAAGGCAGCAAAATGAGCGGGTGGTTTCAAGAGACTGGCCTCTGGGGACATGCAAGGATTTGGCCATTGCATTTACAGCCAGGCCAAATATTCGGCCTGGCTGTAAATAAAGCTATGTGAAATTTAGCAGTGAATTTTGTGTTTAAAATGCATTTTCTCCTGTAGTTCTTGAATCTCATCCTGCTTTTTAGGAGGGTTTTGTCATCTCACTTGTTGATCTGCAGTCGAGCCTCTCTGTTTACTCTCAATAACAGTGGTGTGTACATTTTGGGCAGAGCCTCAACCTTTAGATACAAAGCCATCAGGGATGCCACCACTGTGGTGCTGCAATGCTCTCTGCCTATGTCAAATTTACCATACGGTCCCATATTTCTCCTTTTTTCATTGTAATGATTCTGTCAAAAGTCACAGTGAATCGCAGCTGTGCCTGGGAGCAGTGACACTAGATGAATGTTTTATATTATAAAATTGTATTTTTCAGTTCATTAATCAATTTCTTTTGAAGCCCTGACCATATTTATTTATACAAATACCTGTGTAATGCATTTACCTTAAGATTTCATTTAAGATCAAATTCATGTGTACCGGTACTTGAATGTTGGACAAATATGAGTTAAAGGCCTTAAGTGAATGATGATTCAAATGTCTACTGGTTACTGTTTCAGAGATCAGTTGAACCGCCCCATCAAGATAACTAATTGACTATAAATTCTAATATAAACTGACACATATAATCACTATAACAATGCCAACAACAATGACGATGTAATCCCATGTGTGTTTATAGTTGGAAAAACCATTTTAATTGTATAGCCATTCAACAGTTCCAATTAAATGAATCCTTGTTGTATAGGAGCAAACTTTAAGGGAACCAAGTCCTAATTCGTCTATCTATTCAGTAGTTCTTGGTTTGAAAGGACATCTATGATCCAAATCTCCTGTTCCACCACACCCCAAAGGTGCTCTGTTGGATTGAGATCTGCTGACTGTGGAGGCCACTGGAGTACAGCAAACCCATTGTCATGTTCCAGAAACCAGTTTGTCGATGAGTTTTGTGACACAGAGCATTATCCTGCTGGCAGGGAGGGACATGGTCAGCAGCCAAACTCAGGTAGGCTGAGGCTTTTAAATTATGCTCAGTAGCAAATAAAGGAGTCCAAATGTGCCAAGATAATAGCCCCCACACTGTTACACCACCAGCAGCAGCAGCAGCCTGACCCGTTGATACCAGGCAGGATGGTTTCAAGTTATTCTTGCCAAATTCTGACCATCTGAATGTTGCAGCTGAAATCAAGAGTTTTCTAAGTTTTTCCAGTCCTCTAGAGATCACTTTTACTGTCTGTGCTAATTGCAACCTCATTTTCCTGTTGTTAGCTGACAGGACGGGCGCTGGTGTGGTCTTCTGCTGCTGTAGACCAGCTTCTACAAGGTTGGACGTGTTGTGCATTCCCGCGTTGTAACGAGTGGTTATTTGAGCTACTGTTGCCTTTTGATCCTCTCAAACCAGTCTGTCCATTCTGCTCTCACCTCTCACATCCACAAGGTCTTTTTATCCACTATCCACTGCTGGTCACTGGATAGTTTCTCTTTTTAGGACCATCCTTTGCAAACCCTGAAGATGGTTGTGTCTGAAAAGCCCAGTAGATCGGCAGTTCCTGAAATACTCACACCAGTCCCAATGGCACAGACAAACATTTGTTCAAATTCACTTAAATCCCCATTTATCCCCTTGCGGGTACTTTAAAATTCACGTTTAAAATTCAGCGCGTCACCTTGACCACCTTTACATGCTTAAATGCATTGAGTTGCGTCCACCAGCAATTAAACATGTAGACCTAACAATGAAGCTGGTGGGTTTCTCTAGCTTGTCTCTCAGAAGTGCTGGCTGGATGATGCTGAAGGCCCTGGAGCAACCAAGGAACATGACCCTCACACTGCTGCCAGGCTTCTATAGGTGACAGGACTTCAGGATATCTTATCTTCCTCTTCCTTCACTGGTTCCTCACCTTGCAGTAGATTGACATCAGCATAATCTGGTTCATTTTTTCACTTATTCCGCTATAAACAAAACATATATACAAACATAACATATCTATAACAAAAGTAAAACACTCAGTGGCTGATTGTTTGTTGATGTACCACTAGCTTTTCAATATTTAACTTATTAATATATTGCATAGTTAGGGAGCATTTACACGCTGCATTATGGGACATATTGAGTGCAGTAGGGCGAACCTCACTTAATATTCAGGTTAGTATTAGCCTCTGCCATCAGGAGAAGATAAATGAGTCTTCCAATTTTAGTCAGCAGGATGGGAAATATGGATATATAAACAAAAACAGCCAAATTGTAGTATAAAGATATGCAGTGTGTAAAACTCCACAGGTTGTAAAGATCTAAAGTTTGTGATGATCCACAGTGTAGAGAGATCTATGGTTAGAAAGACCTACAGCTTACAAGAGTCTTGTCTTCGTTGTTGTCTTCATCTTCTTAACCGTTTCATCCCTTTTGGGCTGACGGGGAGGGGACACATGGGTGAAGGCAGGGTTCGCCCCTGGATGAGTCACCAGTTTATCTCAGGGCCCTGTGTGAGCATTTGTGAGTTCATAACTTTGCTCAAGGGTATCTCGGCAGTGCTCTGAATGTGTCCTGGCACTTTTCCCTATTACAGAACACCTTGCATGTTTTGTCTGCACTGGGCCTTGAACCAGGAACCCTCCTCAGCTTCTCAGCTCAGGTCCCAATACGAGATGAAGCTACCACCACCCTGCTTGTAAGAAGCTTTCGAGTTTGTGAGGATCTATCGACAGTTTAAACAATCTACAGTTTATGAGGATCTACATTGTGAGAAGATCTACAGCTTGTGACAATCTAGTGTTAGTAAAGAAAACACTAGTTTTTATAGTAGAAGAAGAAAAAGCTTTGATGCATGGGATACAGTCATTGACATCACTGAAGGAAAAATAGAGGACGAAAAGAATTTTTTACTTTTGTTTTCGCTCCTCTTCAGCCTTCTGAAACCTGCCACTATGGGGCGATAAAACTAAATTGGCTCCACTTAAGGAATATGTCGAACATTTAAAGGACTACTTTAAGATGTTTAATTATTTTTGTCATTTTCCAAGCTATAGGTGATACATTGTGATACCTTACATGCCAGAGCAGCTCAAATGAGCGAAATCTCCTCCATCCTCTCCAACACTGCTTTTCCCCTCCTCCTCCTCCTCCTCCTCCTCCGCGGCTGACTCCCTCCGTACGGACCCCGCATGTACCGACGCTGCGAGGAGCGCTGGGGGTGACTTAATGACAGAGTGCGTCTAACTGGGGTTAAAATGGGAGATTTAACCGCTGCTGTTCATTCGGGATGCAGCAGCCCGACGAGCAATTTGTTGCCGGGCGTTCCTGAGCCGTGAGCGCGTCTGAGAGTTCGGTGAGTTTACAGATGTCAATAATAATAATGATAATGATAATGATAATGATGATGATAATAATAATAACAATAATAATAATAATGATAATAAGTTATTTCCCTACAGTTTTACGATTTAGCTCCATGACGGGTTAATTTCTTGATTTTGGTGTTGACCATATTGATACTTTTTTCCACTTGCAACCATCAAGTGGATAAACAAAGATCGTTTGATGATGACGTCTTTGTTTTAATATTGATGGATTTATTTTGGTGACTGTACTGTTTTTGTTTTTCAGAAATATTATTCTGAATAATTAGAGAGTAGATGTTGGAAATTGTGTGTTTACTTCACAATTAAAGGGACTGAAATCTGCCTCATGAAACAAACGATACAGGAAGCTTAATGTATAGCCTATATATACAGTCAATATACAGGTCGGAGCACAGACTTTTAGTGCATTTTACCCATTCGTATTTATTCATCGCATTTTCTCCAAATGATGATAATTTCAAGATAATCTTTTTTTTGACCTTGAGACATGACACCTGTTTGATTCAAATGTATTGTGCACCACATATGTTGTTGACAGCATCTGCATGTATTGTCACCCATAGCTGCCAAATGATATAGAGCCATTGTAAATTTGAATTCATGTGTCGTGGCGCTCCCTCAGAGGGATGAGGAGATCTATCACCCATGGGGAGCTTGGAGAGACGCTGCTCCTGCACATTTAGAGGAGCCATCTGAGGTGGCTCAGCATCTGTATCAGATGTCCCCTGGATGCCTCCCTCAGGAGGTGTTCTGGTCATGGGGAAGGTCCGGGACACGCTGGAGTGATACTGTATGTCACTCGGCTCGCCTGGGAATGCCTTGGGATCCTGCCGAAAGAGCAGGAGGAATTGTCCAGGGAATGGGAAGTCTGAGTGTCCCTGCTCAGACTGCTGTCCCCTGACAATGTCCCGGATGGATGGAAAGGAAGGAAAAAACAAGTTGAAGTTAGATGTGGTTAAAAGAAAGAACTTGAATTACTACATTATTTATTAGCATTACATTATTTATATTTAAATGTGTGCACTTTCTCTAAGGAAACAGAAGAAAAATAGGGATGTCTGTTAATTTTTTACACATTGCTAATCTTAAATATTTTATATTCCATTTAAAGTCTGCACAGAGAGTAGACAAACAGCAATGATTTTGGGACTTAAATAATGTCATGTCACAGAATAAATATTTGCTTCCACCGTGTTCCTCCAATTTATTCAGTTCAGTAGATGTTTCAAGATGCTAAACTGTCAGTAACCAGATGAGAACCCAAATGCGACACATGAGATTGGCTGAACACCGCTTTATTGTCGGACACAGACAACAGACAGGATTCACCGGGGAGCGAGCAGAACAGAATAGTCGGGGACAGGCAGGGTCGAGATCGGGCAGAAGGCAGACAGAGTTTACCGGGGAGCAGGCTAAACATAATGGTCAGGAACAGGCAAGGTCGGAACCGGGCAGGCAGGCAAACAGGAATACGCTGGAAAGTCATCGGGAATGAATAACGATCTGGCAGAGAGCAGGTGTGCCCCTGGGGTTTAAGATGAGCGTTCATTAGAGTCCTGATGCACAACAGGTGTGCGGCGAAGCGGCTCACGGGCATGATTGCCCGCAGCTGTGATACTAAACAAGTTTTAGCAGAATTCCTGCCTCTTTTCATTTCACTCTTTCGGACATAATTGTCATAATTGTGTCCAATCCTATGTAGTGGATTCCTTTATTGTTGCCACGGTGGACAGGAGACACTTCTGCCCATCACTTTTTTTTTATTTACAGGAGACAACACATCTGTTAAGTTGGCACAGTTTCAAACTAATTAATGCAGGCTGCTTAACGTCGGTTGCGTTTTGTGCAGTTTAAAGACGGATTATCCCGACAGTTTTGTCTGTGAGGCACCAGCGAATGGAGGGAAGAGGCAGAAGGCAGCTGTTTTTTTTATTTTGTTTTTTATTATAACACACGCAAGCCAACAATTTTAAAGCAGAAGCTCACAAAAACTTTAGGAAAAATGTCATAGTGCCCAAATGTCGGTCAACACGACATTTCTGTGGAATTGCATTATCTCTACGTAAAATCCCCAATAAAGGGATTCTCTTGTGTCGTCATAGACACATAAAAATACTAATAATACTCAGATATTGTCATCACTTCTCTGTTCCAGTTGTGATCCTCCTCATATATCCGACATGTTACACTCTTTCACAGCAGAGTTCCAACTTTTCTTTGCCACAGGTTTCTCACTTTCTTTGGAAGGAGAACAAATATCAGGTCTCTTGATGATGATGTCACATATTATAACTTTGATTTTTTTTTTTTTTTATGTTAGCTCCTTTTGGTATTGATGACGACCCAAGAATCTCTTAGAGCACCTGCTGTTGCCTCAATAGTGCCAAAAAAAACAAGCCAGGTTCCAAAAACCGGTAATTGAATAATAACACAGATTTTTTTTTTCACACTACGTAGTTAAATTCACTATGTCCCTATGTAAATAACTTTTAATTATACTGGAAAGTGTGTGTGTGTGCCTGTGTGTGCGTGCGTGTGTGTGTGTGTGTGTGTGCGTGTGTGTGTGCGTCTGTGTGCGTGCGTGCGTGTGTGTGTGTGTGTGTGTGTGTGGGGGGGGGGTTACAAGAGATTGCAACTGCTGTCTGCTGGGAGGTTATCAAAATCATTTTTGTGCATATTTAATTTTAAAAATCCCAATAACTCATCTAATTGGTTAGGAACAATGTAATCCATATCTCAGTGTCCATGCAGTTGGTTTTTTATGTGGAAAGAGGAACAAACATTATAGGTGTATGGTGATATAATATATAGTGAATCCTGATGATAATTAAATGCTCAGCTTTAGAGTGTCATTGGGCTTCTGAATCATTTTCTTTGGTCACGACTTTGAAAGGAAGTTGCAGCACTGACGTCCTTCCCAGTCTGCTGATGCTGAGCTGCTGTGCAGGTTAGTTTCGAAGACTTAAACTAAATGAAGTCCAATTCACATTTGGTGATGAAACATCATGCTAACTTTTGTTCATGATAAGTGAAGTACCTTTTAGCTAAAAAGAGTTTAAAAATGTGTACTGCTTATACTGCTTCCTACCACCAGAGGGCAGTGGAGATATGTTGGCTTTAAAAAGCTCTTGATATTGTTGGTATTGTTCATTATTAAAGCATGCAGAGAGTGCTCGGATGTTAAATGCATATTTTATTACTAGTATGTTTATTAGTATGTTAATTACAATATAATACAAAAATACTATGGAAAAATGCCTTGTGTTTTTTAACAGTGGCCATTAGAGGTGAACTGTCAGTGATTGCTGAAGGTCAGCGGCTGCTGGAGCACCATGTGGGATCATGGACTTGCTTAAAACCGTCTCACATGGGAAGCAGAAGGGAGAGCACTTATCCAAATCAATCACTGATGCCAAACAACAACAACAAAAAAATAAATAAACATCCCAGATTAATCGGTGTTAATGTTGCATCTGTCCAGACACAGGTGCACTGCTTTGCTTCCCACATGAGACATTTTTAAATGGCTCATCAACTAAAAATGTTTTCCACATCTCGTGCTGCCACCGGTAGTCGAACACCATACGTGAATGAAAGATGAAAACAACTGCTCAGCAAGCGCACACAAACATATATACAGTATACTCTCTCTCTCGTTTCTCTCTCTCTCTCTATATATATATATATATATATATGTGTGTGTGTGTATATACTGTATATATATATGTGTGTGTGTGTGTGTGTATATATATACACACGCACAAAGTTGCTTATTCAGATGAACTCAGATATATTAACAGTAATTTGAGGATTTTGAGAGAATTAAAAATCTTCTTTAAATGTAGTCCTCAGTTGAAAAAAGAGGAGTTGTGCGTACAATAGAGCTGGTGCTTTTCTTTGTTTTTTCTGGTATTGTGTGTGCAGAGTGCAGAGCTAGGAGCTTATAAGAGGGAGAGAAGATTAGCCAGATGATAAGAGGAAATGATCAAAGGAAAGAAAGCTAGTGCGCAATATTAAAAGGAAATTTGGGCCAGACGGGACATCTTGGAGAGAAGAGGCAATAAATCGGTTGATGGATTATAAATGGCTATTCAGAAGAATTAATTAATTAAGGATTGCTCATACAGTTTTTATTTTTTTGGTAAGTGGATAGATTCTTTCTGTTAAGTGTAAAATGTGGCCAAATTTGTGATTCATTTTGTTTTGTTTTTTATTACAAGTTTTAAGTCGATGCCAATAAAGCATTTAAAGTTTAAATGAGAACTGACAGTGGATCAGCAAATCATTAGTTGTAATATAAAGAACAATCAAGCTTGATTATTGTTTAAATTATACTGATACTGGTATAAAGACCCAAAGGTTTACTGTTTTTGAATAAAATTGAGTACATCCATTTTTTCCATTGAATTCCAGTCAGGATTATTTGATGTGTTTACACCTTTGGACCTCATCACTGCTCCTGATATCGAACCTCAGCCTTGTGTGTGTGCATGCAACCACATTTTTTTAACATTTCACCAGCCTCGAGTGATGAATTCCCAAGTGCTCTTTGGCTTATCTGCTAAATATATTATACGTTTACAAATGCAGCTCAATCCTCAATGATGTGGGAGAAAACGACATTTACTGGTATGTTGATTGAAGATATGAGCAGACATATAATGTGTATGTGGCAAAGGGAGAAAAGTGATTCATGTGCTGACAATTAAAACTTACTGCAGTCTGTGGTAAAAATGTAACGCTATTACATTATTTACCAAGATTGCACTGCAGCAGAACATTCCCTGCAAAATAATCTGCTCTGACCCCAGCTGCTTCATTGCTCTCATGTAGACTGATTAATGTGGGAGGTCATGCAGAAAAGTGTAGTTTCGATCATAGCACTTTATTTTGAAAAGTGTACAGTATTAATGAACCACAAAAATGCTATCTGAGCTAAAATCAAAAGTTATCTCAACTTCTGGTGGACTGTGCAAATGTGCTGCCAAAGAGTAAATGGTGTTAGCACGGGAACGATGCAAAAACAAGAATACATAAATCAAATGCAACAAAACAAAGCTGCAAGAGAAAAATGTGGCAATCGCAGAAACTAAGCAGGAGGGAAAACTTACAAGTCCACAATACAACACCCCCCCCCCCCACCCCCCACCCCAACAACTGTAAGAGAGAAATGAGGCAAATTCATTCCACAACGGAAGTGCACATGCCACTGTAAGGTGAATTTATTAGAGACAATTATAAAGTCTTATAAATCAAGATGTCTAGCTACGTAATTACACTGCTCTTGTAAACGACTGCAGCCACTTATTTAAAAAAGACAAACAGCTTAATGTAACTCTTCCCTCTCCTCTCCAAAGGTTAGCTAACTTTAATCTCTTCCTCTCCTTTGTGCATGCTGCACTTCTGTTGTGGTGCTAATTTGCTCCTTTCTCTCTTGCAGTTGTTTTGAAATGTACGTGTTTTTTCACATTAGTTTATTTTGTCTTAACAGTGAAAGTACATTTCCACTTTTCAACACCGAGGAAAACTGGGCTCTTGAATGAAGATGAGGGTTTCAGTCAAACACCAACAACCAAACTCACCTCAACCACAACAATGACATCGATCTTCTTCCCTCAAGTTGTCTGCTAAACCTAATCAATACCTATTGTGATTGTGTGAAAATGATACATGCGTTTGAGGTCAACAGTCAGGGTAGGTTATAGATTTTTGTTCTGGCTAAGTCGGCTAACCCTGTGGATGCGTATTGACAAGCATTACAGACCAGACATTCATAGAATACTGCTTTGTTTCCATTCTATTTATTTTTTGTTCCAGGACCTGCCAGACTTATTTTAGTGTGTCTTTATTTCTATTTGAATGTTTGGTGAATCCTGTTATGTGGGGCTGCATGACTGATGCAGTGTCACAGTTAGAAATGGAAGTTTTCGGAAGTCTTAAAAAACCTGGTCTACTCCCTCTGCACTGGAAGTTGCTGGAAAAATTCTGCTTCCTCTTTTGCAGCTTATTATTTGAACTATTGGAATTCCATTCGAATTTTTACAGTATATATTCAAAGCCAGACAGCATGGGGATTGGTTCGGACCGTTGCCTCAAACAATCAAGGTTTGAATCCCCTGGGGCCTGAGCAGAGTTTGCATGTTCTCCTGTCTCTGCATGGGTCGTCTCCAGGTGTTCCGGTGTTCTCTCACCGTCCAAAGACATGGATTTGGGGGATAGGAGATTTGGCTGGTCCACATGTTTGTTTAGCAGTTAATGTGAATGTGAATGTGAATGGTTGTTTGTATTTGTATGTTGGGAAAATAATTTAGTAGATGGATGAATGGATGGATGGATGGATGGATGGATGGATGGATGGATGGATGGATGGATGGATGGATGGATGGATGGATGGAAGCTCTCTTTAGTCATTTTAAATTGACAGTGCCACCTATAATGTCTATAACTATGAGCTGTGCTATTGAATACATATTTACTCTATGCATTCTGCTAAATTAAGCTCATTGTATGGTGTCTCAATAATAATAATAATGTTGTCTTCTGCTGCTGTCAGATGTGGCGGCCAACGTGAACAGGTAAATGAAACATGATCCAAAAGGCTTTCTTGGGGTTTCATTCTCTTTGTCCTTTACTTTCAGCCCAACTATGACCACTGGCGCCAGATCATGACTTTGCTCAACAAGTCAGATGAGGTGTCCTCTCCCTCCTCCCCTCTGTCCATCCTTGACCGTAATTTTTCCGCCTTGGCCACCAGTGACCCTTCAGACTCGCCCTTATCCTTCTTCACCTCCTCTCCCTCACTGACCTTGTCCAACTGCACCAGCCCTTCACCAGGCTCCCCTCCTCGGTACAACTTCTATGCCATGCTGCTGGTGCTCCTGATCTTCTGTGTGGTGTTTGGTAACGTGCTGGTGTGTTTGGCTGTGTCACGGGAGCGTGCTCTGCAGACCACCACCAACTACCTCATTGTCTCTCTGGCTGTGTCTGACCTGCTACTGGCAACACTGGTCATGCCCTGGGGCGTTTACCTAGAGGTAAACACACTTCATTACATTTGAAAATCGATCCAGTATGATCACATGATCACCCAATCCACCACACACAGACTTTTGAGTTATTTTAGTCATCAAACACACAAATTGGTATATATGTGTATAATTTTGAGTTTGAAAAAGATGGATTTCTATATATGCTCCTCATCAACAACTTGGTACCTTAAGCCTTAGTGTTGGTCAGGATTTTAAAACGCTCTGTGGCATCATTATCGACTTAAAGTGTGTGTAAAATAACACACTTATTGCTCTGTTCTCACAGAAAGTAAGTCTTTGAGCTAATACGCCAAAAAGTGTTAAGCCTATAAGTTTGAAACCTCATCAAAATCTTGAGTAAAATACAGAAGACAGTTTATAATGATATTAAAGGTGTGAGAAGGAGAAGCTAAACAAAAATTTACAAAAAAAAAATAAAAAAAGAGAATGCATTTATTGTACCAGTATATTTATTTTCCATGTTTCATCAGCTCTCAACTTAAATAAGTCTTCTTTACAGCAATTTTTTTTTTCCATTTGGATTTCAAAAATAAGATTCAGATTCAGATTTCTTTTATCTGTCCCACAACGGGGAAATTTACGCCGCAATAGCAGCAAAAACACACAGAGGAAAAGACATAAGATAAAGATAAGAATAGAAAATATATAATATACATTTGATTAAGAATTAAAATAAGAATAAAAAATATATAATAATCTAAGATAAATGAATAATTAGACTTTTTGTATACCTGTACATAGTACAGAGCGTGAATACAATATACATATCAGAATATATGATATTCAGATTGTGTTAGCGGGCATTATGTTTATTGTGCAGCCTGACAGCAGCCAGCAGGAAAGATCTGCGATACCTCTCCTTCACACAGCGAGGGTGGAGCAGCCACTCACTGAAGGAGCTGCCCAGTGCTGCCAGGGTGTCCTGTAGGGGGGTGGGACATGTTGTTCAACATGTTGAACGTGTTGTACAACAGCTTAGCCATCATCCTCCCATTTCCCACCACCTCTGCTGAGTCCAGGGGACATCCCAGGACAGAGCTGGCCCTCCTTACCACTCTGTCCATCCTCTTCCTGTCCCTGTCCGTGATGCTACTGGACCCTCAGACTATCCCATAGAAGATGGCTGATCCCACCACAGAGTCATAGAAAGTCCTCAGGAGTGGTCCCTGCACTCCAAAAGACCTCAGCCTCCTGAGCAGGAACAGTCTGCTATTGCCCTTCTTGACAAGGGCGTCTGTGTTGTGTGTCCAGTCCAGGCTACTGTTTAGGTGAACACCCAGGTACTTATAGGACTTCACAACGTAGTCCAGCACTATTTAGATTTTCTTCCACAACCATGAACCTGCGCATTTTTGTAGAAATGGACTAAAGAACGGTGAATGCTCATTTTATTATGAATTAAAAATTGCGATTAAATTCGCGCAGACATTAAACTGACTTTAATTAGAGGCATTGCATTATACTCAATCTTTTCTAAACTTGACAGTAAATCTGCCTGATCTGATTGAAATCTGATTTCAACTGAAAAGTTGCAATCAAATATTGAGTAACTTCACTAAATGAAGCCATCCTGCCTTACAGTTATACTGCACTGTGAAGATTAAAGTGTGTGAAGCTGCTCAATCAATCAATCAATCAATCAATCAATCAATCAATCAATCAATCAATCAATCAATCAATCAATCTTGGTTTATATAGTGTCTGTTACAATCAAAATTGTTTCTAGGCGCTTTACAGAATCCCAGGGCTTGACCTGCAACAAGCAACAGTAGCAAGGAAAAACTCCCCTTTAACAGGAAGAAACCTTGAGCAGGACCAGGCTCATGTAGGCTCCTGCTGCTGGCCGGCTGGGTAGGGAGAGAGGAGAAGGGGGAGGACAGGTAGAGACTAGGCAGAGATCATAGAAATACATTAATTATAATAAACTGCCGGTAGATTTGAGTAGGTCAGCGGGGTTGGAGGTCAGTAGGTCAGCATACGGCTAATAAATGAGAAAATTCTACTTTAATGCCAGCCTCTGTTATTTTGCCGAAGGTGGTGGGAGAATGGCATTTCAGTCTCATTCACTGCGACATTCTGCTCACGCTGGACGTCATGATGTGCACAGCCAGTATTCTCAACCTCTGCGCAATCAGCATTGACAGGTGAATGCTTCTTTCATGTTACTTACGTTAATAACTAATGTTAACCTGTTTTTTTCTTTCACCAGGAGTTTAAATGGTCAAGTTTATAAAGGAGGGGGGGGGGGGCTAAATCATTAAAAGAAAACCCCTCAGAGATGCATTTTGCTTTATCATTTAAACTGTTGTCCATGGTCATTGTGGCTATACTCGTCCATGATCTTTCATCTGATCGTGACCTGTGTGTTCAGGACTAGCTGCTCAAACAGCCAGCAAGAAGACAGCATCACTTGTTATTCTGAGAAAAGTGAAGTGCTCAAAAATGAGCATGATGAAGTCAAACAGGTTTATTAGTATTGCATAATAACAGGGCTGGTTGGGAGGTTTAGGTTTAAGCTAAGAGGGATTTTCCTAGTATCCCCAAACTTTGGGATTTGATTGCTACAGATTAGGGTAGAGTATGTATCCAGCCACAGACAGTGTTTTCTAAAATTCCATGTAGGTTTCAATCCAAAATCCTGTAATTTAAGATTAAACTCAATTTTCCAATAAATTGGGAAGTTTTCCAATTTTGAATATTTTACCTCATATCAAATTGATGTTCTGTAAATTACCAGACATGTGACCAGTCTATGTGCTTGGTTTTTCTTTCATGTTTAACTCGGTGTTCCTCATCTGTCACTGAACTAACAGAAGTTCCCTGAAGATCATCTCTCATACCTACACTAATTATCACCCACATAAATGGAATTTATCATATCAGCATGCATCAGACATGTTTTTGTATCCTTGTTGCTGTGAAGTGGCGAGTGACAGCTCCTGTCTGTTTGAGAGGACACTGAATTCCCACTGTCCTTCCACAAAGTGCCTGAGTTTGCTTTAAGATATGTGCATCCATGACTGCAGTGTAATCCCGAGTCTGCATCTGCATCTGTGTGCACCTTCACAGATACACAGCTGTGGCCATGCCTATGCTCTACAACACCAGATACAGCTCAAGGAGGAGGGTGGCAGTGATGATTGCAGTTGTATGGTTCCTCTCGTTTGCAATTTCATGTCCTTTGCTTTTTGGACTCAACAACACCGGTAACAGTACATCATACCCCCCCAAAATGACACCCCTCCTAATGGTTTAGCATTTCAGTAAAGACACACAAATCACAGGTATTGATTTAACTGTCAGACCAAAAATTCTGCAGAGTTTGTAGCACCCGCAACACTATGAATTTCAAAGTAGGAAATTGAAGTAACTTCATTATACTTCATTATTATTTATTGAATTTAACTTTTAAGATGGCTTCTGTCTGTTTGACTTACAGCACACCTCTAGAGCATTGGTTGCAATAGTGATTTTGAAAGTTTTCAAAAGCTTAAAGCAATATAGGATGTAAGATATTTGAGTTGACAAAAGAGTCTCTTAAAATATAAATCCATGTTTATGTATTTTATATGAAGACAACTTTCATTAGTTTGTAATCTGAGCTCTGGAACTCATTGAATATGACGGTGAAATAATAAAAGATGCTGTGTTAATCAGGGACAAAATATTAGCACACAGAAATCCTTAAGTGATATTTCAATATCAAGACTTCATATTGGTTTCTAACAGTTGGTTGCTAACAATTTTCTAAAGGCACCTGTAAAAAGTGAGATAAGACACTGACACTGAGTTTCATTTCCATTATCAGCAAAGTTTGCCATTTACTGGAACAACTAACAAACAAATAAAACACATTCCAGCTAACTCTAACTTATGCACCACTGCGCAAACATGGGCACCAACACACAAACATTGAGTGATCAGTTTTTACCCAAAATAAATGCCTGAAAATTTACAAAAACAACAAAACATCTAAACAATTTTTAAATTTGCTTCTGATCCAGGTGTGGATTTATATTTAATTCAAGAGTCACCACAAGGGTTTGCTGAACTTCAGAAACATAAAGAAATCTGGAAAATACATGTTAGCCCTACATTTTCTGTATTTATACTTACTATGGATTTGTGAGATTAAGTAAAAAGCCTCCAGTAGCTGCATGGCTGATTTTTCCATGTTTCTATGCCTGGTAACACTTTTGTTAGCTGTAAACGTTCTCTGACATTAACTTATAATAGTTCTAAAAGAGATTAATATTATTAATAGCCCCATAACATATTCATATAGATTTATAAAAATGAGAAACTACCAGAAACAATTTGTTGTTGTTTACCTGTTCAGCATTCGTCTCCCATTTCTCCTGCAGCTAACCGTGATGGCACCACATGTAGCTTTGCAGATCCAGCCTTCGTGGTCTATTCATCTGTGGCCTCCTTCTATGTTCCCTTCATCGTAACTTTGCTGGTGTATGCACAGATCTGCGTGGTGCTGCGTCGCCGAGGCAGGCGCACAGCCCCCCCACGCAGGCACGGTCTAAACACACAACGATCTGCTGATGGAGTAGAAACACACAGGGGGAGGAAGGTAATTCATCACTTTGGACTATTGGATAATTTCATTTCATCATAATTTCATCATGAATCTGTACAAAACTTTCTTATAAAAAAAGTCATGTCTTACTTATATACAAGCTGCTTGTGTGCTATGGGTTTTCTGCTTCCCCTTCAGAATAAGTGCACACAACCAGAGGATGTGAAGTTGTGTGCTCTGATCCTGAAGCCTGCAAGCACCGGTCTACAGCGGAAGAAAGTGGTGAGCTTCTTGATACAGTGAATCGTTAAGGTCATTTTGTTGGTCTCACAATGCATTCCCTGGTTTTCCTCTTTGTGTGTCAGACCCTTGTGAAAGAGGCAGTGGTTCACCCCCTCGAAAGTGAGCCAGGTCAATTCCTGCCCCAGACTCAGCAAAACCGTCCTCCTCCTCAAACCTCCTCCCAGTCTGGACATGCCAAGATCTCTCTGGCCATTTCAGTTGGACCTGCCCCAGTTCTTCCCTCAGCTGTGACACGATCAACCCTTCTGCCTCGTTCACCCACCCTTGAAGATGGCATGAGGGGCCGAGAGGGATGGAGAGAAAACAGTGGAGCCAGAGAAAGATGGAGAATTACTAAAGAGAGAGCGAGAGGAAGACTGTCTCAGCAGAAGGAACGCAAGGCCACACAGATGCTTGCTATTGTGCTTGGTGAGACTTGGGTATTGATCAAATGCTCACTACTCTCATTTTTTTATTACAATATTTCACCACCTGCACAGTTTTAGCTCGAAATAAAATCTGTACCGGTGAGAAAAATTGATGAAAACTAAGAACTTAGATGAAAAAATGATCTTTACTACACCAAAATAAAATGCAAATCAGTTGACAGAGCATGGGGACGTATTCTAATGCCTTTGGTTTTTACACTATTTCGATATGTCAAAATGTAAGATTTCAACTGGGATGTCAAAATAAATGTAATGTTCATGGTACTTTGTGTAAGGATGGGAGAACTGGAGCGTAATGTACCACAGAACTTTTACGTAATTTGTAAAGTTCTTATTATAATGCCTTTCAAACCCTTCTGTGTAAAAAGTAGGGTTGACAAAAGTTTTTGTTTTTTTTCCCCATTTTGTTACACCCTAAATGATTGGCAGATTTGATCTTCTGATCATCTTCCTTTTTCTGTCTCAAAGGTGTGTTTATCATCTGCTGGTTACCTTTCTTCCTCACCCATGTGCTGAAGGCACATTGCAGGAGCTGTTGCATCTCGCCTTCACTGTACAGCGCTGTCACCTGGCTCGGATATCTGAACAGCGCCGTCAATCCTGTCATATACACCACTTTTAACATCGAGTTTCGCAAAGCCTTTATCAAAATCTTACACTGCTGACTGATGGGAGAAGAAAACTGTCAACAAAGACATCCTGAGTAGAGGAACAAGGCAGAGTTGTGATCATGCAAGAACCATTTGAGTATTACCTGCTGAAGAATGATAGAAAAAAATGAATGCGGGAACCAATGCATGTGACAGAGATGACAGTAGGGATGCGAGAATCTCCAAGAAAAAGTTTGTGACAGGTATAAGGCAGTTACAAGAATACAATGGTAGCCAAGGATATTTATAGGAAAGGAGAAGTTGTGAGGAGGTTTTACTTGACATCTGCAGACATTAGCATGTGTCTTTCCAGACATCCTTCTGGAAAGACACATGCTAATCTTTTGGAGGGGGGGGTTTGGAACCAAAAATGTCATCTTGTTATTTATTTCTTGTATGTGCTTGTATAGTCATGAATAAGCCAAGCTGAATTAAGCAAACGAGTGTCAAGCAGGGACATATATGGAATATATATGGAATATGCCCATACTTGACACTCAACTATTCTTCATGCCAAAATTACATGGCAGAAAAATGAGTTGACAAACAAGTACATGATCATCAGGAGAGCTAACATAATGTATACATTGATTTGCTTTAAATAGGTGGGTGCATGCATATAAAGTGAATGCATTTTCATCCAACAAATAATAATCTGGTTTTGAACTCACCAGATTTTCTTCCTGCTGTCCCCCTCCCCCCAAGGGTTGCTATGGTGAAATCAACTTCCCCTAGAAAACCCCAACCTGTGCATCACACACCAACTCACTTCCTTCCTATTTTCTTTCATTTATCTTTCTCTGGGCCTTCTTCCTGGCAGTTTTACCTCCCACTTTGTTACAATCCTGGCACAAAGGGTGGAACAAAGAGAGGACACAGCAATCTGAAGACATTATCTGTTTGTTCAACTAATTAACCTAATGCATCAAATAAAGCATATGTGTGGTTGCTCATGGTGTGTGTGTGTACAGGTTTGTGCATGTGCATTGCTATATAGAGAGCTAAACCAATCTACACCAGATTGTAGGTCATGACAACAGTTCAGTTGGAGGGAGCAGCCTGGCTAAGGCGGCTGCCTTAGTCAGCCTTACTAAGGCTGACTAAGGCTGACGAAGGGCAACGGTATTCTTCCACCAGTTTATTCACTTCCCTTCCTCAAAATATGTCCAAACTATTTCAGTCTGGCTTTCTCAGGCGGCAACTCTGAAACATCTAACGCACTGTCCTTCTGATGTACTCATTCCTGATCCTATCCTTGGTTACAACCCAAAGAGAACCGCAGCATCTTCATCTCCATGACCTCCAGCTGAAAGGAGCCCAGTGCCACTGCCACTACCTGCCTTTTGCTTATGCAAACATTTTTTTTCACATATCACATCAGTCTTTTGGGTGGTGGCAGCTCAGTCTGTTGGGGACTGGGCTATGAAGCAGAGAGTTCTTGGTTCAAGCCCAACTGCAGGCAAAACACTGAAGAGGTTCTGGTAGTAGTGGAAGGTGCCAGAACACCTTTAGAGCTACTGAGGTAGCAAGGTACTGAATCCACAATGCTCATATGGGGCCCATCCATGGACACACTCTGTCTTCACCCATATGTGCCCCTCCCAATGACCACACAAAGGGCTGAAGCTGTTAAACAATGAAACACCGTTTCTTTTCTCAACCCATTTCAAACCTGCTTGACATAGGCTCTTCACCTCTTTTCGACTGCCCTGCCTGTGACGCTAAATACTTTAAAATCCTCAACCTTCTTATCTCTTTCCCTTTAACCTCACACTTCCAGTTTGGGAGCCCTCTTATTGGCACATGTACATTCGATCTTGCTCTGACCTAACCTACATTTCTTTCCTTTTCCAGGAGTATCTCCACCTCTAGATTTTCCTCCACCTGGTTCCTGCTCTCACTACAGATCACAGTGTCACCTGCAGAGATCCCTTGTCCATGGAGATTCTTGTCTAAACTCATCTGTCAGCCTATCCCTCACAGAACAAACTAGAAACAAAGCACTTGGAGAGTACAAATTGATAATTTCCCAATTATTGTGACTTACACCTGTAGTATCAGGACTCTCAAGTCTCATGCATTCACACATTTCAACCGTTTCACCACTCCACCCACCACACCTGTGATTCCTCACACACAAAAAACCTATTATCAATGCCCACTGAGTTCAATAGTATACTAGTGTTAACACAAGGGTTAACATTAAGTTATATTTTTAGTCCATTTTAAACAATTTTATTATAATGTAATTCCATTAATTGCACTTCTTGTAACTATTCTATAATCATAACTTAATTCCTGTGTAGTTGCTATAGCTTTGTGCATCTGTTAAAAAGAAGACACTGGTTCTGGTCATCATAGTGCTCAACAGGAGTTTGACACATCCCCAGTCATTCAGATAAACTTCCCAGCCAATCAAAAAATAAAATACAATACAGATACATATCAGCTAATCAGAAATAGCCAGCTGTGTTATGAAATTCAAGGACTTAGTCATGTCTTATCCCACTTTCCTTGTAACTTTATTCTACAGCTGATAAGTGTAATCACTCTGTAATTGCTAATACCTGCACATTTGTTAAAAGAAAAAGAGAACAGGCAGACCATGTCCTCATTGTTAGTAAAGGGCCTAGTTACAGCTCCACCAGGCCACCTCTTCTCAACACTTCATACCCGCCACAACAGGCCCAACTGCTTTTCTCTTCAGCTGACCTCTTAACTTTGTCCTTACTAATCTTTGCTACTTCCTACCCCACAACAGCTATCACTATACTTTATTATTTTAGCTTGCGGCGCATTTTAACCATGTCTGTCTTTCATCACAAACCTATACAATCATTTTCTTAAGCCTCGTTTATGCTCCACATCAGCATAACTCAAGGGTGTTTACGTGGGCAACCGCGTTATTAAATCGGACCTCTGCAGCCACAGCAGAGATGCTTCCAGCCCCCACTCCCTCCAAAACTCTAACTCTAGAGTGAAGGTCCAAACCAGGGGGCTGTGATTGGCTGCTAAACTACATAATTTCCAGTTGTTTCTTTTCTGACTTTACTATAGTATCATTACATTTATTGTTTTCCCTTGGGGAAGGGGAGGGGGGGGGGATCTAAATTCATTGTCACTGTCAATTCAAGGAAGCTGTTTTTTCATTTGTACATGTTTTCTGACATCTTTTTCTAGAATGATGTATTATGTGTGCAGTTCATTAACAAAGAGTTTCTAATTAGATCCAAGGTGATTGGCTTGTAAATATAAGTAGGCTAATGAATTGGGCTCTTCTTTGTTCATTTGGATCTAAATTCAGGAAGTTGCATAGCAACCCAGCACAACCCTCTGTTATAACGGCCATGTCCTCTAATACGTTTCGGCGGGATGTTGCAGGCCAAATCTGACGACGGTCCTGAAACATAAATGGTGAACGCCAATCTGTATGCATTCAGGTTGCCGACAGTCTACACAGAAGCTCAATAAAGCCTCTTTTGTCTGATCTTACATAAAAGTCATGGGAAAATGATCTTTGGCTTTTGCTACCTCCAACTTCAGCCTAGTTACATCTGTCTCTACTCCTGTCTACTGTTTTCAGTCCTCTCGATGTTCCACTTTTTCTTAGCTAAACCTCTGTAAATTTTACTCTTCTGTATCACTGTACCCCCAATTTACTCATCTGTTTTCCCTTCAGAAGATACACCCATTACCGTACTGTCCTTGTCCCATTGATCACCTACCTGCAGCCATCCAGTCATCTGAAAGCACATTTCACCACCCAGAGCTGGTCCCAACAGCGCCCTGAAGGCCAAAAAACTCCCCACTTCAACTTCCCTCTCCACTAGTGTCATCATCTACCCAGCACGATTCTTAGCATCTGGCCATATTCCCACCAACTACGTCTCTGCAACAAATAATTTCTCTATAGGTCTTTTCTATATTTCTACCATCATCTGTCTTTCTGTGTTTTTGTCCTGGAATACCAAAGCTGCCTATCACTTTGTCATTAACCTCTATACCTGCACTAGCATGTCTACTCCATCATCAGGCTCAGCCCAGAAATTCTCTTTCCTTTCTTTTTTCAAATCCTACCTGTGGGGCATAACCACTAACATCAAAAACCACACGTTCATTTCTCTCTCCATTTCGTCACTCTGACAATCTTTTTTGAACATTCCTATTAAACTTCCTTCAGGAGGAAGGGACCAGACTGAAAATTTTATGAATTCCATATTTTGTTGATTGTCATAAATAATTTAAGCAACATCTTTAATCAATGTCACTATTTTATTGAATGATTTCAGCTGTTTGTTTTGCTGTTGCCATATGTCGCTGATGTATTACCTACCGGTATATGTTTCCTATCTGTGTGCTCATCTCAACACACCTGTTGAAGGATGTTTTTAACCATTGATAGGCACTTCTGTCCTGGACCAGATCAATTGTTCTTTAGTGACAGGTTATGGACCCCCGGTCCTACAAGGTGGCAGTGAGTTAAGCCGTTGCTTAAAAACCATCACTGGATCCTGATGTCTTAGCAACTAACTTAGGCAAAATTCTAGAGAAGGTTGGTGGTGACTCAGTTACTGGAGCACCTGCAGAGAAACAGCCTGGTTGAGATGTTTCAGTCAGGCTTTAGAGCTCATCACCAGCACATAAACAGCACTTATTAAAGTTAACTAATGATCTTCTTATAGCTTTCAGATCATGGACTGGTCTCTATGCTGGTTCTGCTGGACCTCAGTGCTGCTTTTGATACAGTTGATCACAGCATCCTGTTACAGAGACTGGAGCATTGATTGGCATTAAAGGGAGAGCACTAGACTGGTTTAGATGGTATTTAATCTGATAGATACCAGTTTTGCCTCATGTCCATGGTGTTCCCTCCTCATACAGTAGGGTTAGCCATGGAGTTTCCTCAAGGTTCTGTACTTGGACCAATCTCTTTTCAACCTGTACATGCTTCCCTTAGGGAACATTATTCGGCAGCATGGATAAATGGTCATTGTATGCTGATGGACACTCAGCTTTATTTATCCATGAAACCAGAGGAGACAGAGAAGTTAGTGAGCTTCGGACCTGTCTTAAAGACATAAAGTCCTGGATGTCTTCAAATTTCCTCCTCCTTAACTCAGGAAAAACTGAGGTCATGGTGTTTGGGTCCCGAACCTCTCAGGGATAGATTAGATCACATGATCACTCTAGATGTATCTCATTAACATCTAGTCTCTCTGTGAGGAATCTAGGAGTAACTTTTGATCAAAATCTCTCATTCAACTCACACATTAAATTTAGTCTCTAGAAGGGCCTTTTTCACTTGAGGAACAGTCACAAGATCAGGAAGGTACTGATGCGGCATGATGCTGAAAAGTTAGTCCATGCATTTGGTTACTTCCAGGCTGGACTATTGTAATTCTTTATATCAGCGTGTCCAAACTCCTCTTTAAGAAGCCTCCAGCTGATCCAAAATGTTGCAGCTAGAGTTTTGACAGGTATTGACAAAAGAGATCAATTACTCCTGTACTGGCGTCGCTTCATTGCTGCCCATTACATTTAGAATAATTTTTTAAAACCCTTCTTTTGACCTACCAAGGTCCTCAGAGGCCTAGCTCCATCCTACCTGGAGGAGCTAGTGATACCTTACCAGCCCAATAGAGCGCTCCGCTCTCAGAATGCGGGTCTACTTGTGGTCCCCAGAGTTCAAGGGGTAGAATGGGGGGCTGGGCATTTAGCTACCAGGCCTCCCTGCTATGGAACCAGCTCCCTGTCCAGGTACGGGAGGCTGACTCCATCGCTACTTTTTAGATTAGATTAGATTAGATTCAACTTATTGTTTATTGACACATGTACACACATGCAAATTCACAATGTTCATGCACTCCAATCCAGATCCCCTGCTGGGATGGCCTCGTCCTCTTCCTCCAGTCCCATTTGGTGTTGGTAGAGTTCTTCTTTTCCATTGTTTTCCCAGGTAGCCAGATCCCATTCTTCATGCAAATGTGATCATCAACCCCCCTGATGTCGCGTTTATACAATGAGTGTTTGACACCCCCTGCCTGACTGGTCCTGATGATAACAATAGAACAAACCACAATCCTGCAAATGGAATGTCTCTGTTCTTATTACATTTGCTAATGAGTCTACCTTGCCTAGCTTCTAAGAGAAGACAGAAACATATGTTGAAACACATAACAACAAGATAAAGACATTCTCAACAAGGTACAGAGCACAAATGCAGTTTTAGCATCTAACCAGAAGTGCAAAGAAGCAGCAAGTGGAGGATAATAACTTAATAAATACAGTATGTGCGGTTCTTTTACAATCGTTTACCGGGGTTGTGCTATAGACATATTTTACAGATGGTGTTTACATTAAATGCCTTAAGACTATAAGTGCAGGAGCTATTTAGCTATTTACATAAGATAGAGGAGATGTGCAAATTATAAATTATGTGTATACAGATACAGATGATAAAGTGCATGATGCGCAGGACAGGTTTAAACAGTAGCCTACAATTGGTTACTAAGCTAGTGAGTTGTTGTGGAAACTGCTGTAGTGTAGTGAGGTGTGGAGTGTGGTAAGGGTCAGCAGGAGTTCACATGGACACAACCGCTCTGGGGGAAGAAGCTGTTCCTCAGTCTACTGGTCCGAGTCCTGAGGGTTCTGTAGCGCCTCCCAGAGGGCAGGAGGGAAAATAGTCTGTGGCAGGGTGGGAGGAGTCCTTGAGTATGCTGCGTGCTCGATGCATGGCAGCGCTTCCCTCTGGACATCTCCGATGGCAGGGAGTGTAGTCCTTGTGATGCGTTGGGCAGTTTTCACCACCCTCTGCAAGGCTTGTGCTCAGCGATAGTGCAGCTTCCATACCAGACTGACACGCAGTTGGTCAGGATGCTTTCTATCGCACAGCGATAGAAGTTTCACCCAGGACAAGCCGAGGATAGCTGGTTCTTCCTCAGTGTCCTCAGGAATAAGAGGCGCTGGTGAGCCTTCTTGATGATGCTGGAGGTGTTTGTGGTCCAGGACAGGTCCTCTGAGATGTGGGTCCCCAGGAACTTGAAGCTGGAGACACGCTCGACGGCCATCCCGTTGATGTGGATGGGGTCCTGTGTGACTCCTCTTGCCTTCCTGAAGTCCACGATGAGCTCCTTGGTCTTGCTGGTGTTGAGGACCAAGTTATTATTAGCGCACCATGTGGTCAGGCGACTCTACCTCCTCTCTGTAGGCGTCTCGTCGTTGTTGCTGATGAGACCGATTCACCGTTGTGTCGTCTGCAAACTTGATGATGGAGTTGGATCCATGTACAGGTCTGCAGTCGTAGGTGAATAGAGAGTAGAGAGTAGTACTTTTAAGATTAGGCTTAAAACCTTCCTCTTTGAAAAAGCGTATTGTTACTAATTCTGTAGTTCCAGTTACTATCATAGACAGACCAACTATTATACTTAGGAAGCCGTCTAATCATTAGTTAACATCTTATCTATGCTGCTATAGGCGAGGCTGCCGGGGTCCGGAAACAATGATCACCTGACAGGCCTCTGTCACCCCACTGGGTCATGGTTTCCTCTCCTCTCCTCTCCTCTCCTCTCCTCTCCTCTCCTCTCCTCTCCTCTCCTCTCCTCTCCTCTCCTCTCCTCATCAAGTAGACTAGTAATGCTATTTCCTGTGTAGTTTTTCTGCCCCCCCCTTCTGTATCCATTTACAGCCTTCAGAGCTGTATACTGACCTCCGACCCCGCTGACCCACTCAACCAGCAGCTTATTCAATTCAATTTAATTCAATATAATGTATTTTTGTGTGTATATTCTATGCTCTATGCCTCTCCTCTCCTCTCCTCTACCCCTCCCCTCCCCTCCCTCTACCTCTCCTCTCCTCTACCCCTCTCCTCTCCTTTCCTCTCTTCTCAGAAGAGAAGCAGATTTATTGCCATTGTTCATGTAATACACAGTATTACACAAACTAGGAATTTGTCATGGTGTGACGCTGCGACATTCAACATAAAGAAGACCACACTAGAATAAGATAAATAAAATAAGACATATATACAGTATATACATAAATAGTAAGTGGTAAGAGGTAAGTGGTAAGAAATAGTGCAGCAAAATTCCTATTCCTATTCCTACCTATTCTATCCTCTACCTGTCCTCTCCCTTCTCCTCTCTCTCTACCCAGCTGGCCATCAGCAGGAGGGTCCCCCTACATGAGCCTGGTCCTGCTCAAGGTTTCTTCCTGTTAAAGGGGAGTTTTTCCTTGCCACTATTGCTTGTCTGGGTTTAGGCCCTGGGATTCTGGAAAGCGACTTGAAACAATTCTGATTGTAAAAGACGCTATATAAATAAAGATTGATTGATTGATTGATTCATATTTTGTATTATGTGTGCAGATAAATGGCCTCTGTTTTTAGGGGCCCTTGTGTTTTCCCAGTGGCATTCAGGTGTACAGTATAGGCTATAGGCAACGACTCTGAAATAGATGATGATGATGATGATGATGATTATGCCGAAATAATGGACATTCCTCTACATCCTGAAGAGTAAGCTTACCGTATGTTGAAGCCAAGAAGTCAGTCTTTGCTGCCCCACTCATGCACATGTACAGTTTAAGGGAAAGAAATCTTGTGATTATGAGATCCCTTCAAACAAATTGTCCTCCTCTTCACCTCCTTTGCCCCCAGCCAACCATCAACAGGAGCCCCCCCCCCATATGAGCCTGTTCCTTCTTTCAGAGGATCACCACCATAGCTGGTGTAGTTTCAGCGTGTTGCACTGTATCTCTGACGTATACTTCACCCATGTGCCACCTCATCAACGAGTACCCAGCACAATTCTCCGAGTACATTGCAGCAAAACATGCATGACACTGTCTGATTTCTGTCCGATATTTGACTTGAATCATCTTTTAGTTCATTTGTTTAAGAAAAGATGCAGTGCTCTGCGCTCTAGTACCTGTGTACTTAAAAATGGTATAGTACCACTGTTTCAATAATAATTCAAGCTACAATGAGCAGGCCGCCATGTGCATGTTGGGCTGTGGTGCAGGTAAAATATATGCTATTTCAGTGGCCGGTTCAATAGTATTGGCTTTTTTATTTGTTCTGATCTTTGCACAAAGCTTCACAACTTATTCGCAAATATGTCATATCAGAGATAACTTCCTGTCACCAGCAGGTGATGCTGTAAGTATGACTCCATAGTGATGCATTGATTTGTTTATTGTTTCAATTATAAAAAATAGCTTGTCTGTTTTTTTGGGTTTTTTTTAAAAACCCTTAAGGGATAACTTGGTTATGTTCTTTCTCTCTTTTTTACTGCTATGTCAAAGTATTGGACAGAGGCTAGGTATTGACAGATACTCAAAATCAAATGTGGTTGGGGTCAAAAACTTCAATCAATCAATCTTTATTTATATAGCATCTTTTACAATCTAAATTGTTCGAGGCGCTTTACAGAATCCCAGGACCTGACCCCCAACAAGCAACAGTGGCAAGGAAAAACTCCCCTTTAACAGGAATAAACCTTGAGCAGGACCAGGCTCATGTAGGGGGGCCCTCCTGCTGATGGCTGGCTGGGTAGAGAGAGAGGAGAAGGGGGGAGGATAGACAGAGGAGAGAATAGGTAGGAGAGGAGAGGAGACCATTTCCCAGTGGGGTGACAGAGGCCTGTCAGGTGATCATGTTTCTGGACCCCAGCAGCCTCGGCCTATAGCAGCGTAACTCAGATGTTAACCTAATAATTAGACGACCCCCTAAGTATGATAATTTTTCTGTCTAGGATAATAACTGGAACTACAGAATTAGTGATAATAAGCTTCATCAAAGAGGTAGGTTTTAAGCCTAATCTTTAAAGTAGCGATGGAGTCAGCCTCCTGTACCTGGACAGGGAGCTGGGTCCACAGCAGGGGGCCTGATAGCTAAATGCTCGGCCCCCCATTCTACCGAGACTCTGGGGACCACAAGTAAACAGCATTCTGAGAGTGGAGCGGTCTACTGGGCTGGTAAGGTGTCACTAGCTCCTCCAGGTAGAATGGAGTTGGCCTCTGAGGACCTTGTAGGTCAGAAGAAGAATTTTAAAAATTATTCTAAATTTAATGGGCAGCCAATGAAGAGATGCCAGTACAGTAGTTATGTAATCTCTTTTTTCAATACCTGTTAGAACTCTAGCTGCAGCATTTTGGATCACCTGGAGGCTTCTAATATTAATGCGCCTGTCTGTCATGAATGGACAGTAAAACCACTAATATGTGTTTTTCCAGAGGGTAAAACTAATGTTATCAAATTGAAGTTGCTGCCGCCATTATGAGTGAATTGTGGGACACCGAATACACCAGAGACAGAACTCTGGGAGAGCTGTTTTGTTTCTGGGTTGTCATCAGGTGCCAGTCAAACAGATTAAACGAAACAAAGATTCTGATGGAGCAAATCACTCCTGCGTCATTTATTTATAAATGTATTCAATCACTGTAGGGGGTGAGCAAATCTGCAATCATGGAATACAAAGTCAAGAATTTTATTTGAAGTCTACAGGCACATGGTATGTTAAAGAGTCTATAAAAAAAAGATATGGCACAAGTTCTGTTTTTGATTGTGAGGGAGGCAAGTAGCTACTGTGGCTCCCTTTCTGCTCAGGCTATGGAGGACAACACCAGCACATGGTTTCAATATACATATCCCAAAAAAGTGGTGACATGTCATTCATTTTTAGTTTAAAATTGTCCTTGAATGACCATTTTCCTTTGCTTCTAAGTATAAGTATCGGCCTCTGGACAGGACATGAATGTTTCGGTTTAGTATACAGGGCAAAGCAAGATGTCAATAAGACAGCATGACAGGATTAATTTAAGGTACTCCAGGCCCCCCAATAGAGGACTGGCTGCAGCTAGTTGGGGTTTGGCAGATAGGTCTCTGGAAGGACAGAGTGATGTCTGGTGGCACCGCTGGAGCTTCTTATCCACTTCGGGGAGAAGATCCATCCAGATTATCTTGTACATCAGCGTCAATTAGGTGGAATTTAACCTGATTCTCTATTGGAAATGATGTGCAATTCTGACTAGTTCCTTTCTTGGTGGATGCCTTGAAGGATCTTAGTGATTGCCTTAGCCAACTTTCTTCCTTAAGGAACTGCCTGAATGATCTGCATATTTGTGGGCCCTATTCCCTTCCGTGCTTAGGCATGTCGCAAGAGGTACAAAACTAAACTAAAAGTGTTGAAAGTGCCAATATGGTGGCCCAGCTGCTCAGAGAGGTCAGTGTCAGCAGTTATGGTGGACTCTGAAGTTTGCTCTGACTCTTTCCTTTTTGATTTTAGCTGGCGGTTTGTTAAAGAAAAGAAGACACATAAAGACAAATTGGCATACATGTAGGGGAGTGACTGGACAAAGCAGAATGAATGTAAATACCAGACACGTTTCCTGACACTGTAACACTCTTGAAAGATTAACGACTTGCATGTTAATGTTGCAGGAAAATTATCAATTGAGTTACAATTCTTTTTATATTTAATAAATCTGTATTCTGTGTTTAAACCTAAAAATGCTTCATCTGATTTGAAACACATTTCCATCGTCAGGTAGACATAACACAGTTGTGTCTCCTGCGCCGTGTGAAGCAGTAAAGAGTGACCTAGAAAATGTCTGATGATGCAAAGTGACACTACCACAAAACCTCTAAAACAAAACCATCGACATCGATATTCATCTACATTATAGGAGAATAATAATTCCTTGTTTGTGAGTTCAGCACATTGACTCTATATGTAGATCAGTCTATTATTTGGGTCAGTATTTGAACGCGGTTCATCCACACGGTGTGCCTTACATCAGCTGTTAAACTCCCATCCTAGCACACAATTATCTCCATGCATATTTTATAGACACCTGATAATGACGTATCCATTACTGATCTGACTCCTGCAACTGTGCCTGTTCAGACCAGAAAAGAGCGTACGAGGTGGGGACTGAAGACGGAGTCATAATGAAGGGATTATGTAGTAAGTGGAGGAAGAAGAAGCACGAAAGTCTTACTGTTGACTCCTGACTGGCTGAAGCTGGGGGAGATCAAGTGAGTATCACCTGTGCCTTTTAAATGGAGGAAATACAAATGCATATCTTTCAGGTGAGAAACTGTTTAGAATTCAGCAATGTGCAAGAGATATTCACAGATTGTAATTAATCATCAATCAAGCTACCTTAAATGCTATAATCAATAGAATTTAGAGTCTTATGTCTCCTGTACTATGATTTATTTTTTATTTTTTTCACTGATGTATGCCAAATCTTATGAGATATATTACTTTAAAAGCTTTCTTTCTAAAGTAACATCTCATAGATATTGACAGAATCTGGTTTCCAGCTTTGTGGTCTGTTGCTTTTCATTTTGTTGCAGGTCTGACAGTTTTTGACCATGTCACAAAATTAGCAGATATCGCTGAGTGTTACTTGCCTCCTGCTAATCTGCTCACCCGCGCCCTGTATAACTGCCATAAAACAAGAGCGAGGTTGCAGTCATGGATCTGCAGGCCCACAAAGGAAGAACCAGCAGCTCTGATGCACAGCAGCCAATTCTACCATCAGCCTGCCAATCTCTGGAGCACTGGTCCTCACCATCTTTTCTTTCCACTCGTGAAATACAGAGTGTATCATCATTGGTTTCCGCTACAGTCTTCACACTTAAGCCTTATTACAATCCTGCAACCAATGAAAACACAGATCCAGTGCCTGAGCTTCAACTTCCAGGAACTTCATCTCTCTTTGAGGCCCAAGATCAAAAACACCACCTTCTCTGTGTTGGGATAATGATCAGGAAGTCCAGCAGAGAAACCCATCAGATGACCTGCTGGAGGACAGGTCAATAGGTCTCATATTCCCCAAAAACCTCTCGGAAGGAGAACCAGGTATGAAGTATGATCAAGTTGAATTAGTTTTCTTTCAAAATTTATATTGGGATAGTCCCACACAGTAAAATCATGAAATCAGATGAGTTCAAAGACTTAATATTTGCATTTCATGATTATATTGATAAATAATATTTGCTGGGAAAATCCACAAATATTTAGGTCTTAAAGTACTAGCAACTAGCAAAAATTACTCACGTGACATGACTTCTGTCTTTTCAGTGTCAGCATTTATATATTGATTTCATTTAAGATACATTTCATCTTTACAGGAAACTGCTTTGATGCTACAGATTTTACCACAGAATCATAATTAAACTGCTAGCTTAGGTTCTGAAAATATCAAAAACTGCTCATAATAAAGGTCCACTAATGAATATTAAATGAAACATCTTTGTGCCATGCATGTACAATATTTAAAGACAGATTAGTTAACCAAATCATAAGTGAATTTAAAAAAAAGGGACAAGTCAGATGCCACTTAACGTACATTAGCTTCTCAGTGGATTTTTTTTGCCCCTTAAATGAAACTCTACAAAGCTAAATATTTTAGTGCAGGGCAAAATGCCACTACTTAAAAATCCATAACACTTGACAAGGGTGATAGAGTCTTTTTAATATTCCTTCTCAAGCAGGGCAACAATAGATGAAACCTCTGGTCAACATCAACCCATTGAAAACAAAAGAATTATACAATGTTTTATTGATGTCCTTTAACTAAATGAGGTGTCAGTCTGGCAGTAGTATTAGCTTTGAAAGCACTGTTATCTTTGTTCTGCAGGATTTTCGCTTATCAAATTTTATCAGCTATGCAGCACCAGTTGAATATATAATATTATTTGATACAAACATTTTGTGTTCCTTCAGGATCTAAAATATAATCAGATTGATATGTACGGTGTATCTTTCTTAGAGATATAATTTTGTAGCTTTGAGGTAAACAAAGAGTTTTTCCATCATCATTTTTCCATCACTAATGGTTCTCATTAGCGCAATATATATGGTGACATTTGTTCAGGTTCTAAACAACAATACTATATTATTATTGTGTACTTCAGTGCAACCTGAGAGGCAGGTTGAGTGAGTCGACAACTCAAATGATGACAAATGTTGCACTACTGAACACACTCTTGTGTGGTCTCCTAAAAGAAATGTGGAATAAAGTGTAAAATTAATTTTGAAAAAAAACATTTGTCTTTAAAAATTATGGATTTTTATCAAATACAAATATTTGATCCCTCAGAATAACCCAATTTGTTTAAAAGTGAATTTTTGCCAGCAAAAGTCTGAAATCATAAGGTAAATCCTAAACAATAAAGACAATAAATTTTAGCTTCCCTCTCAAACTGAACAGAACCCAGCACATAACCATATAACCCACCATCCTCCAACTCAATATGGTTACAAATTATGTCAAGCAACACAAAAACAACAAAATAATGGTTTAATCTCAGCAGAACTGTGGTGGGAAGAGGCAACATATGCAGCATTTTGTCCCTGTTCTTTAATTTCATCTGATCATGAAAGTTTGCCCAATCAGATAAGTACACAGAATTCATGGTTGCAATTACAAGTGGTGTATTTTTGTTTTGACAGCATATCAGAAGTGGACACGTTTTATAAGCTAATAACCTCTTAAGGCTCACAAGTGTCTCGGCCTAACAGTACCAACACTACTGTCTAAATGCATCTGTGAGGGTTTTATTTTATCGAATGTCAGTAAGAACTTTAATATTTCACCTCTGCTCATTCCTCTTGTCCCCTCTGGTGGCTGCCTGTCAAGCAAAAAATAGATTTTTGTATTTTTAAGCTCCACCATATTACATGCAGGTCACGCCTAATGTGAAATGATGTTTTGCTTGGTCAGCTCAAGTTCTTTCAGCACTTAGATCATGTGATTATGTGTTGTTGTTTTTTTAAAATGTCAGCACAGAAAGCTTTCACTTTTTCACCTATAAATGCTACATTGAACAGATTAATGTAGCATTTTAACTGCATTGTTATGGATTAGTTGAGATTTAATGTTTAAATAAAAGTGAATGTAAAAACACCAGAAATACAGTTAGTGGTGAAGACTTCATGAGCTTCTTCACTGATAAAGTTCTAGCTATCAGAGAAAAAGCTAACCAGGCCATCCCTACAACTGGACCATCACGAGATGTGCTGACTGTGGGAACATACAGGTTCTCCAACAAGCCCTTAAACGCCTTCACCCCTATATATTTTTCTGAGGCGTCATCGCTAATTCAGAAATCCAAGACCATCACGTGTCTTTTAGATCCCATCCCAACACATCTGTTGAAGGATGTTTTACCAGTGATAGGCAGTTCTATCCTGGACCACATCAATTGTTCTTTAGTGACAGGTTATGGACCCAGGTCCTACAAGGTGGCAGTGATTAAGCCGTTGCTTAAAAAACCATCACTGGATCCTGATGTCTTAGCAGATTACAGGCCGATATCGAACCTTCCTTTTATCTCTAAAGTTCTTGAGAAGGTGGTGGTGACTCAGTTACTGGAGCACCTGCAGAGAAACACCCTGTTTGAGATGTTTCAGTCAGGCTTTAGAGCTCATCACAGCACAGAAACAACACTTCTTAAAGTTACTAATGATCTTCTCATAGTTTCAGATCATGGACTGGTCTCTATGCTGGTTCTGCTGGACCTCAGTGCTGCTTTTGATACAGTCGATCACAGCATCCTGTTACAGAGACTGGAGCATGTGATTGGGATTAAAGGGACAGCACTAGACTGGTTTAGATCATATTTATCTGATAGATACCGGTTTGCTCATGTCCATGGTGTTCCCTCCTCATACAGTAGAGTTAGCCATGGGGTTCCTCAAGGTTCTGTACTTGGACCAATCCTTTTCACCTTGTACATGCTTCCCTTAGGGAACATTATTCGGCAGCATGGGATAAATGTTCATTGTTATGCTGATGACACCCAGCTTTATTTATCCATGAAACCAGAGGAGACAGAGAAGTTAGTGAAGCTTCAGACCTGTCTTAAAGACATAAAGTCCTGGATGTCTTCAAATTTCCTCCTCCTTAACTCAGGAAAAACTGAGGTCATGGTCCTGAACCTCTCAGGGATAGATTAGATCACATTATCACTCTAGATGGTATCTCATTAACATCTAGTCTCTGTGAGGAATCTTGGAGTAACTTTTGATCAAAATCTCTCCTTCAACTCACACATTAAATTAGTGTCTAGATGTGCCTTTTTTCACCTGAGGAACATCACAAAGATCAGGAAGCTGCTGACGCGGCATGATGCTGAAAAGTTAGTCCATGCATTTGTTACTTCCAGGCTGGACTATTGTAATTCTTTTATCAGCGTGTCCAAACTCCTCTTTAAGAAGCCTCCAGCTGATCCAAAATGCTGCAGCCAGAGTTCTGACAGGTATTGACAAAAAGATCACATAACTCCTGTACTGGCGTCTCTTCAATGGCTGCCCGTTAAATTTAGAATAATTTTTAAAACCCTTCTTTTGACCTACAAGTTCCTCAGAGGCCTAGCTTTATATCCGATCTGGAGGAGCTAGTGACACCTTACCAGCCCAATATACCGCTCCGCTCTCAGAATGCTGGTCTACTTGTGGTTCCCAGAGTTTCTCTCGGAGTAGAATGGGGGGCCGAGCATTTAGCTACCGGGTCTGCTGGGGTCCAGAAACATGATCAACTGACAGGCCTCTGTCACCCCACTGGGTCATGGTTTCCTCTCTCCTCTCCTCTCCTCTCCTCTCCTCTCCTCTCCTCCTCTCCTCTCCTCTCCTCTCCTCTCCTCTCCTCTCCTCTCCTCTCCTACCTATTCTATCCTCTACCTGTCCTCCCCCCTCTCCTCTCTCTTTACCCAGCCGGCCATCAGCAGGAGGGTCCCCCTACATGAGCCTGGTCCTGCTCAAGGTTTCTTCCTGTTAAAGGGGAGTTTTTCCTTGCCACTGTTGCTTGTCTGGGTCAGGCCCTGGGATTCTGGAAAGCGCCTTGAAACAATTCTGATTGTAAAAGACGCTATATAAATAAGATTGATTTGATTTGATTTGATTTGATTTGATTGATGATTTGATTTGATTTGATTTGATTTGATTTGATTTGATTTGATTTGATTTGATTTGATTTGATTTGATTTGATTTGATTTGATTGATTTGATTTGAGGTAGACATCACTGACATCCTGTTGGCCCATCCAGACTGAAAAAACATATCATTTATTGATTGGATAATCAATACACTTGTCAGTGAAATGCTGCAGAACCCCCTCTAGTCAGAAATGGTTTCACTTTACACTGCTACACTGATATAGTAGTTATTGATATTCAACTTAACAATTCATTAAAAACAGAAGTGGCTGGTAGTGTGGACTGATTGTGTGTCCATTTTTAGATCCAGAGTCCCGAACCTTTTCATCCCGTGAACTCCTACTGTTGGTGAGCCTTCCTGTTATCATCAAACTAGTCATCACCTCGGCTCTCCTAGGTAACTACTTTCGAGGTTAGCTGAGACTAATAAGATTTGAATTTCTGAGGATAAACTAAAATTACCTTCTACTATTACAGCATAGGGTTTATATTTTCATGAAACACGGAAGCCCTCCTTTCTTTACATGGCAAGACGGTGGAGCAGCAAGAGTTGCATAGGTCATCATGTTACCATGGCACAAGACTGAAATTAAAAACTAAAAAATTCCACACATATTTATAAGTAGGAGAAAGAGGCCATTTGTGGTTTGTATACTTGCTGAAGAAATGCATCCTGCCAGACAGATGCACCATATCAGAAACCGGTGAAAATGCTGGTAACAGACAGAAAATTCTTAGAACCACTGTAACTTAAGTGTACTGTTAATGAGAAAGCCATAAAGAATCTCCATCTTTGGAGAATTCTGAAAACTCAAGTTCACACCTGAGGATTTGAGCAGTCTGTTGTCAATTGTTAAATCTATTAAATAAACTTGGCACAAAATATGGAAATATAGAAAAAATTTTCTTTGGTGTCACAATTCTCATTGGCAATAAAGATTATGTCATTGCAAAGCCTGTTTAACTGGCTTTTAAATGTTGTCCCATTCTTAAGGAACATGCATTTTGCAAGCAGAATTACACCATAAAAAACTATAAACACATACAGTATGGCATTATTTCCCCACATTTATTGTACCTGGTAATAAGTCATACTGTGCAGGATTTACTTATAACCATCAGTTTATTTTTCTCTCTTAAATAGTCAAATTCCTGGCATTTCCTTCAGAACGAAAGGAACACCTCCCCTCTGTGGCCTGGAGGGAACTGCACCAGCCCAACGCAGCTGCCTTTTCTGCCAAAGAATCCAGTGAATCAGACCGTAAATGCCACATCAGGTAAATTGATCAGAAACAACAATTAATAAGTAATTCTGCACTTTCCGGGTAAAATAATCATCACACCTTTATTGGTTTGTCTAAAAATCAGGTCTCATTCTCACATCCAGATTGCCCAGTTCTGCTTAGTAAAAACCAACGTATTGTTGGAGGGACTTTGGCTGAGAAGACAAGTGGGGATGGCACGTCAGTCTACACTGGAGAGGGAGGCACGTTTGTGGAGGTGCCATCATCTCCCCTCGCTGGGTCATCACTGCTGCTCACTGCTTTGTTGAGTAAGACACAGGGAGTTAAAATAATGTACACTGATATTGTAAAGCGTCTCTTTTACATCCTTATATCCAGAGTCAGCAGGACTCTTGGATCAGTTACACCTGACCTCTGACCACCACACACTGATGTGTTGCTTTGTGCAGGAACAACATGCTTGAAGAGGCTGACTGGCTGGTGGTAGCGGACACAGTCAGTATTGCAGATAGCTCTCTGGGGAAACAATACAGAGCGCTGCAGGTCATCTCTCTCCCTCGGTTTAACAGATTCAACAATGACTACGATGTGGGCCTTTTGCGCACCATCATTGACATTGACTTGGAAGGTCAGAGGAGCTGGTTCCATTTTCGGGCAGAACTTAATGAGAATTCATTAGTTTAGTCAATGTGTAGCTGATGTATTTTGAGGGGGGAAAAGGTAGAAATAATTTAGATCCTGTTTCTACGTGGCAACATGTGATATATTGCATTTATGATATCAAAATAAACGTGGAATGTCAAATCAATCATCTTTATTTATATAGCGTCTTTCACAATCAAAAATTTTTCAAGGCGCTTTCCAGAATCCCAGGGCCTAACCCCGACAAGCAACAGTGGCAAGGAAAAACTCCCCTTTAGAAGAGGGAGAGGAGAGGAGAGGAGAGGAGAGGAGAGGAGAGGAGAGGAGAGAGAGAAGAGAGAGAAGGAGAGGCATAGAACATAAATACTGTACATTTCTTTGCGTGTATGTTCAGAATCATAACAGCATGAGATTAACTTTATTTTTTTAATACTTTGTAGTTGCAGTGAAGCCAGTGTTTAAATGACAAAACAAATGTAACTCCCACATGTTAATAGTGTCAACTTTAACATTTACAGGATGTGAAATATTTTGTACGGTCATGCATTGCATTCTAAAAGGAGTCAGATACTAGGGCATTGATAATATCTAATTGATATCTCTGAAGCACTGGACAAATGAGTTCAAGCAATGTGGCCATCAAAGCATACAAATGATTTAGTTTAAACATACATATATGTATGATGGGAAAATTAGGAATTTTGGAATACATTTATAAACCCCTGAAAAAACAGAAATATTATATACCCATTAAGACAGAGATTGTGATCTATCGTAGTGATGATTGAATGAGCTGGATTTAGGAAACTTTTTTTTTTTAAATATAACTTTGGCCCGCTATGAGCTAGGAATATCTTTGTAACTTTACATTTTTGACCAAAGATATAAATCATGTTAGAGTCTAATTACTCTGTGCTGTTACAGGCAGGGTACGGCCAGTGTGTTTACCGAGTGAAGGTGAATCCTTTCTTCCTGGAGCTGCCTGTTGGATCACAGGCTGGGGATACATTCGTGAAGGAGGTGGCTCATTCTATTAGTCTCACACAATGATGATTTGCCTTTATTTGGATTGCTTAGCTAAAAAGTTTCAGATGATAGATGAGGGCACCTTCAGAGCACTGCCCAAGCACCACTGAGCAAGGTACTGAACCCCTAAATACTCACACAGGACCCTACAATGAGATGAAGACTCATCCAGGGGTTTATATATTACTAAAAGGCAGACTAATGGCAACTATGAAGCTTTCTGGGTGACCTAATGTGTTTGATTTTTAGTTGAATTTCACAGTGCTTGACTTGTCCTCTATTTCTGTCCCAGGCTTTGTGACAAATAACTTAAGGCAAGCTCAGGTCAAGGTAATTGACCAATCTGTCTGGCGGCCACTCCAGTGTCTATGGGACATATTTAACTCCTCGAATGATGTGTGCTGGCACCATGAGTGGAGGCGTGGACTCCTGTCAGGTATAAAATCTGCATATGCAGCAGGTATTTGATGATTGGGTTTTATTTAAAGAAGAATCATCAACTAATTTATTTCCAGGGAGACAGCGGTGGACCCCTGGTATGTGAGACAGCTAGTGGGGACTGGAGGCTGGCGGGGGTTGTAAGCTGGGGTGAGGGTGCGGGCGTCCCACAAACAGGAGTCTACAGCAAGTAACCCAGCTAATCCACTGGGTTCAAAGAAGATAGAGGCTCTGTAAAACTA